>NC_090646.1:548228420-548528420 GCF_040937935.1 Hyperolius riggenbachi
CTGTCCGAACACCTCAGCCAAAACCATTCTGGCATGAGTACAAGGCTTTACTGCAAAGTCATCTCACCTTGAGAACAGGAAGACTACACCGTAAACAAGAACTGAACAGCAAATATCTTGAATCCAGGATTGTACAGAACTGGTACCATTCTTTGTAGTGTTGGCTGTGGGATGTGGCTACTAGTTCATAGCTCAACTACAGTATGCCATGTTGCTTTCACAGGTGCTTTTATTGTCTGTTCCTGCTCTAGCACACCTAAATAATCCACCACAAGCAGGGCAGCCATCAGGGGGGGACAACTGACGCTGTAGTGAGGGGCCCAGGGCTTCTGGGGGCCCTGGGACCCCCCAAAAGTGCTGAAAGGGCCGCATGTGCTGGTGACAGAGAAGAGTGACATCAGCGCTTGGATTTGGGGAGCAGATGAGTGAGCCCGCTACTGCAGACTTTCTATACTGGGGCACCACCTATACCTGGCTGCTACCTATACTGGGGCACCACCTATACCTGGCTGCTACCTATACTGGGGCACCACCTATACTTGGCTACCTTTCCTGTGGGTCACCACCTGTACCTGGCTACCTATACTGGGGCTGGAACCACCTATACCTAGCTACCTATACTGGAGCACCACCTATACCTGGCTACCTATACTGGGGCACCACCTATACGTGGCTACCTTTCCTGAGGGGCACCACCTGTACCTGGCTACCTATACTGGGGCTAGTGGGCGGGCACAGCAACCAGTGGGTAGGCCCAGGGAGGAGGGGCCCAGGCCTGATGTGTGAGGGGCCCCAAAATTTCTGATGGCGGCCCTGACCACATAATAGCTATGCAAACGACCGTCCTCTTCTGTGCTTCCAAACCAACATCTTAAGTTGACTAAACCTCCATAATCATCCTATGTAAAGGAAGAAATATACCTCACTACTCTAACATTTGTCACTCCTGGTTTGTTTCAAAGCATGGCGTTAGGAATAGATTTTGCTTTATTCGAAATAGGTATGCATCTCATCTTTCCAGGCATATAAAGGTTGTTCTGGCAACATAGTCAGTTAAAATCCTTATCCAGGACAAAATCTAAATATACCATCTCATGGCTTATTGAAGACGTTGTTTAAATGTGACTTGGATCGGCTATTTCCGCCTATTTTGGAGCCGCTACTGCGTCTGCGCTGGAGTCGGGAAGGTAAATATTTACATGCCGCTGTTCGGAGGGGCAGCCATAGCTCACCGTGTGACACAGGGGATGGGGGAAGCCTCATTAGGACCCAGAGGCTTCCCCCTCCTGAGGTAAGTACCCCCCCCAGGGGAATTTTATATAGTTACAGATCCTCTGTAAAGGACAACTGCAACCAGAGAGATATGGGGGCTGCCATATTTATTTCCTTTCAAGCAATACCAGTTGCCTGTCTGTCCTGCTGATCCTCTGCTTCTAATACTTTTAGCCATAGACCCTGAACAAGCATGCAGCAGATCAGGTGTTTCTGACATTATTGTCAGATCTGACAAGATAAGCTGCCTGCTTGTTTATATTGTTATTTAGGTACTAGTGCAGCCAAACAGATCAGAAGGGCTGCCCGGCAACTGGTATTGTTTATAAGGAAATAAATATGGCAGCCTCCATATTCTTCTCACTTCAGTTGTCCTTTAAGGCTCATACATACTCTAGATAATCTTCAACCAAGACAATCATATTGGGCTGTTATGGACAAGAATGTATACAACAGCCGTAGGACTGTTTACTGGTGCATGTAATGGTGTTCCTACAGTTTTAACACAAACAAAATCGCTGGAAAAAATAACCATAATTGCGTTTTTGAAGAAATCATATTGTTCTGGTGGGATCTCTTTCATAGGAGTGCATTAGCAAAGTGCTGGTGGAATAGCTGGCAATCAAAAAAATCATCAATGGGTTGTACGCAGTCTCCAGCCAATTGCTTATCATTAGACAGCAGTGAAAAAATAACAAGGGCTCCTACTTTACTACACTTTCATGAAAATGGATATTTATGAAAAATGCCTGTTTAACGCTGATTGTTTTTCTTCAAATGTGTAATTTCATTTGCAATATGCGTCCAATTAATGTTATTGTTATTTTTAAAAATGTCTTAATATTATGACAAATTCACGTTTCAGATTAATGTATTCCAATTCTTATACAGCATTGTTATATTTTTATGTATTTATTTGGTAAAACGTTACTGATTTTTTTTTCCTGTGCTTGTATTTTCATGTATGCTGTTCTCTTTACCTGCATAAAATGTATGTACATATTTATTTGTGGTGGGTTTTGCTGATGTCATGTTAACTAATAAGAACAGATGATTCATTTTGTGGTCTAATGATTCAGGCCTAGAATTAAACATTGACCAAAATTAGCTATAATCTCCATGGATACCAAGTAAGTGAAATCTGCACTTTGATCATGAACAGCAAAGTAACCTCGACAATTATACATTTCTGAATTATTATTATCAGTGATGTTGCTAGAACCCAGCAACAACTGTACAAACAGCTGTTGGTGCCTGAAACAGAGCTACTGACTAGTTTTTACACTGCCACGATTGAATCTGTACTTTGCTCCTCCATCATTGTCTGGTAGACAAATGCAAGGGACTGGCACAAACTCCAGAGTAATCAGTGCTGCTGAGAAGATCATTGTGCCACCACTGCCTCCCGTGGGCCTCCTCCACACATCTAGAATGAGGTCCAGGGCCAACAGGATAACACAAAACCCCTCCCACCCTGGCAGTCGCTTCTTCAACCTCCTCCTCTCACTACAGGGCCATCACCACCAAAACCTCCAGGTGCAGGAACACTTTCTTCCCCCAAGCAGCCCTCCTCCTGAACTTGAGTCCCCTTCCTAATGATACCTCCCAGTCTCATCCAGCTCCTCTGGAGTCCTAGAGTATGTAAGCATGTCCGTATGTTTTATTATCACCTGTTACGTTATATCATATGTTGTCCTGTCATGTTGTTATCTGCACTATGTTAATTGCCGTATGTACCACAAGTAATTCCAGGTGTGGCACCTGTCGCACTTGGTGAATAAGGTTGATTCTGATTCTGTCAGTAAAATAGAGACACCATACTCACTTTCCATCAGGCTTCACAGTCTCCTGCAGCCTGCATACCCCAACTATCATGCCAGTGTCGGGGAATTCAGCACAGCTCATGTCATTGTGCATAACCCAAAACTGCAGACAGGCAGGACACACTGGAGAATCATCACTCTGCTGCCTCTTGCATTGGAAGGAGGACTATTTAGTCCCAAAGAAGGATTGTAGCATGGACCACAAATATTTTGACATAGTGATATCTATATGGCTGAGTAGGGATGGAATTCACCGTGTTGAATAATGCCTTCCTTTACAATGGTGGCTGTTCCTCTGGATGACAATGCATTGATCAGATTTAATAGCATTTTTCCTTGGATCAAATAGTCATGATTGGCTCATAGTCATGAAATTTCATGATTAGAGAAAAGTGTTCACGACCCTCCCGACTCAGAAGTAGCTTTGGGGGGACATTACACCATGATGGAGGAGGTCGGAGGAGAATGGAGAAAGTGGTGGGCATGAGAAGAGACTCCTATACATCCCTGTTCACCCATTTTTAAATTTTAATATGGGCTAAGGTATCCTTTAAATAATTCTACAAAGAAAGACTTAAAAGTTCAATCATAACTGTAAGAGTCTATGAACTGGAGAGATTTGATTCCATGGTAAGATATGTCTCCGATGATACACACATAGAAGTTCTGGCTTTGACTCATACATGCACAGGAACATAGACTTTTTCTACTGTTCACTGGTCCATCTCTTTAATTTATTGATATGTCAGCTGCTCGGATTTTACAAGGATAGCTGTCTAGACTATTTTCTTCAGGTTACTAACAAGGTGAAAACCCCTAATCCTTATACTCCTAACTTCTTCCATCAGCAGTGATAGAGATTTCTCTTCCCAGGAAAAGACACATGAAAAGCAGATTAGCAGGTTTCATTGCCGTCCGTCACCTGATCCCTCCAAATACGACACTGCTGGACACTCTAGATGAGCGGTATGTCAATCACATGACAGCTGACAGCGGGTTACAGCTTCACCAGCCAAGTAAACCTAGAGATAGATATTTGTGACAACTTTGGGGAATATTTTCCGGTCAGCGTATTCCCCATTGTTTTCTGTAAGGCTTCTTATATATATATATATATATATATATATATATATATATATATATATATATATATATATATATATACAAATATCTTCTAAATAGCTTGTAGGTGTTTATTAACCAATACGCATGTATTGAAATGTAGGATATGAACCCCAAAGTATTTTCTTTCCCAGTTGATAAATAGAAACTTAATCTGGTTGTGAACGCTAGAGTGTCTTTCATCCAACAGAATCAAATAACAGATTCATTGCATCATATTCCATAGAAACTGTGGTTACAGGCAGGTGGAATAACAGATGGGCATAAAAATCAGTCTTTGTATATGAAGCACATCAGAGTGAGGGAGCAGCAATAGCCATAGCAACCGTTATGGGGCCCAGTCTGTCCTTAAACTGGATTTGCACTCAAAATGTATTTATGGTCTAAAGCATTAAACATAGCAGAAAATTAACAGCTAAAATCATTGAGTGGTTTCCAAGATATTGAAAGGGTTAACATTCAAGCATATCATTTCATTTAACTTCTAATTCATCTTCTTGTCATTGCCAGCCAGCATTGTCAAATTATGCTGGAAGTGTAAAATTACACAAGGCAGAACTGTTTCTGCTGCATCCAGGGGGGTAACAGAACTTTCTCTTCTTTGTTTGCTCACATATTACTTAATTACAAGTCTATCTGTCCTATAGCCAGCAATACTATCAGTTAGCTTCAGCGAGGTGCAAATATGTATTCAAATGACATCATACCAGTGATATAGTGATTCATATTTCATTTTTTCTGTGCTTCATGGTTTAAGCAAGAAAGCATTTTTGAGTGTCACCCCATTTTAAAGAGACTCTGAAGCGAGAATAAATCTCGCTTCAGAGCTCATAGTTAGCAGGGGCATGTGTGCCCCTGCTAAAACGCCGCTATCCCGCGGCTAAACAGGGGTCCCTTTGATTTTGCGGGGGGGGGGGGGGGGGGTTGGCGGTGAAGGGACCCCCGTTTAGCCGTGGGATAGCAGCGTTTTAGCAGAGGCCCCTGCTAACTATGAGCTCTGAAGCGAGAATTATTCTCGCTTCAGTGTCTCTTTAAAGCAAAACTGAAGTTAAAATTAATTGATCAAGTAAACCATTGTACCTCTCGTAAAAACGACATGAACCCTTTTATACCAGTGTAATCTGATTTGCACAATTGCACATGTCCATGCATGCTCCTTTCTTTCCTGTTAATATGTTCATGACTGTGACAACTCTTAAAGTGGACCAGAACTCTTGCATACTTTGGAAGGAAAACATAGAGAAATGCACCCTGTATGTATTTAGAGAGTTTAGCCTGTCTAATTCCCCCTCATCTGTGACTAATCACAACTGTAATCGGATCTGTTAAACACAGGATGTTAACCCTATGCCTTCTTCCATGAAAGCAGTAAGTAGTCACACTGCAGATTATTGCAGAATTTGAATCAGCTGTACCTAAGAAATATTTCTTGTAAAGGTTATTATGCTGCTGCTTATCACTTAGAGCAGAGAGGAAGTTCTGAGTTCAGGTCCGCTTTCAGATAACATCAGTCATACATTCTTAAGTAGAGAAATAAATAGGTTAGGTTAAAAAAAAACCTCTAACCTTCCACCCTGGTAAGCTGGGGACTCCTCTCCTCCATACAACAAACAGCCTAGTTCTGTTTATCCACCTGCCTCATGGCTGACTGACTGCCCTCTCAGTGACAGTGCAACAACAAGAGGTGCACTTCCTATTCTGTGGAAGTGGTGACATCAGTCCTGTATCTTTGGCTAAGGGCACATGTATGAAGAAATGAACAGGTGACTTGATTTTATTTTTAGTTTATAGCTGGTATACATCTATTTAGCACCAGGTTACTACTTGCTGACGAGAAACAAGAACATAATCCTCCCACTTTCGTGAAGAAAAAGATTTTTCCACAGCTTCATATGTCTCTGTTAAACCTCAGTCAGAAATAGAAGCAACATGTGGCTGAGTTGGCAGTGCAGTTAACCCTCTCTGAGCCAATGTCGGACTTGGTCCAACATATGATTATTCCCCTGCAGCTCCAATATCAGACATAGTCCGACAAGGAGAAATGCCCTCGCTGGATCTAGTCAGGAATGGCGTCAGCCCCTTTAGATCAAAGTGTCTGACTAATGGTGGCCACACATGTTACAACTTTCCTTTGGAGTTGACCCCAATTTGATAAAAAAAATCGATTGTTTGAAAAAAAATCGGAATAAATTTTTTTTCGACTGAAAAATGTGATCGAAATTGTAATTTTTTTCAATTAAAATCGATTAGAAAGGTTGGAAAAGTCAAAAAATTTATGAGAGCTCGGTATTGGTCTCAGTATGCTGGAAGTGACTATCAGCCTCAGTAAATCGGAAGTTCACCCCCCCCCCCTCCAAAGCTTCACAAAGTCCTGCAACTTCCACCTCGTAACATCTGCAAGATCCGCCCTTTCCTGACCTCTGCCACCACCAAACTCCTCATCCATGTCCGTATAAATTCCCCCCTTGACTACTGCAATGCCCTTCTGTCTGGTATCCCTATGACCCGAATTGCCCCGCTGCAGTCCGTCATGAATGCGGCAGCCAGAATTATCCACTCCTCCCATCGCTCCACCACAGCCGCTCCCCTCTGTGAATCCCTCCACTGGCTTCCTATCCAGTCCAGAATCAGATTCAAGATACTGTGTCACAAGACCAGGACAAGGTTCTCCAGCACTAGAGGAGGAGATTCCAAATTGCGCCCCCTCCCCCCCTCCCTCCCCTGGCAGCATTATTGATGGCTGGAACCCCCCTCCCCGGAAGTCTACAAGCGCAGGGAAAGGGGGGCCAACATGTATTTCTAACATCTCCCTCTCATCGTTGGCTCCCCTCCTGCAGGTTGAGCAGTGCGCTCACCTCCGCCACTTCACCCGACCCCTTACCTTTCATGTCCCTACCTCTCCCTCTAGATTCTATGCCTTCAGTAGGGTCCTTCTCCTTGTGTCTCCTACCTGCTCACACACCTCCATTACCGTACACCCATCCTATGGATCTGAGTGAACTCTTGAGTGAACTCATCTTCCCTAATCTGCATGCTCCCATCCAATGACTCACTAAGGATTATCTTGCACTCTGTGCTGCGTTATCTGGTTTGTATGTATTCCTGTATTGTGTTATTGCTGTATGTCACCCCTAAATATTGTCTGTAACCTTAACTAATGTCCAGCGCTGCGTAATATGTTGGCACTTTATAAATACAATAAATAAATAATAAATAGTACTATAATGGAATGCTCAGATATAGTAAGTTGTAAAATATTTTTTATTACTAGAGGTCAGAACTTTTTCCTTTTTAATAGCCATTATTATTGGTCTGAGCAACCTCCTGAAATGAGACACTTTAAAAGCAAGCCTCATACTGCCTATTGATGATGATGATAATCTGTAGCTTGAAATACAGCAATCTGCTAGCGACAGTAAATGCGGTAAAATAAGTCTTCTAAAAAAATGGTAAGAGAAGCTTGCAGGGAAAATATTTGCGCCCTCTCAACCGACAGTGGCCACACAAGGGGAGCGAACATAATATTAGGCAGGTAGTTTTAATATTCAGGCTTATCAGTGAACCATTGTGAACCTGATGAATTCTGGGGGCATGTGAATAACACAGTCTCTCTGAACAGTCCCTCATCTGTGCAACTGAGGCTAGGTTCACAGTGGTCAGTTGCGGAACGCACACGTTACAATGCGTTATAATGACTGTCGACTGCAATGGAGACAGGGCATAGACTTTACTACAAAGCCTGCATGCAGTGAGTTAGAATAATGCGATCAGTTACAACACAGCACTGTGAAGAGTCCTATAGAATGATATGGGCAGTGAGTTCACATGCAGAGTTATTCTGCAATGCAACTGACCACTGTGAACAGGGACTAATACTCAAGATGCAGAAGGCATGCAACAATTCAAAGTGAATGCCTACAACAGCTATCGAGGGTTATCTACAGGAGAGCTCCGAGTATGAGAAGCCTCCTGGCACCAAGCTGAGGAGCCACTTGCTGAGGTGCACACAACACGTGTATTGGTCTATATGAACTGCTCATCTGCCACTAGAAGCCCATCCATCAGAATAAATATTGATTCCTTCTTGCCATACAGGGCTGCCTTGTGCTTGTTTATTAAGTATTGGTTTCTTCTGCGCACATCAGTGTATGTGAAGCAGAGATGGGGTTATGTTGGGGTGTTGAACACCCAATACCTTTGGGTTACTAGCGCTGTATTATTGATATCAAAATGCCTACAAGTCACCCAGCAATTTATAAACCAGGTTTCACTATATTTAGGCTGGATTGAAAATCCTTGTTTGTGTTAGAAGTGTGATTAAATCCATCCAGCTTGCAGTCGGCAGCGAGAACAATGACAGCGAGCTTTCCAGATTCTCTGAATTGTATCTCGTTTAAAGAGTGACTGTTGAACACAGTCAATGTCTGGTATGCTGATCACATGAGAACAGACAATGGAAATTCAGTACGGCAAAGCATGTGACGGCACTACATCATCTCCGCACTTAGAAATATGTATGCTTCTGCTTCCTCTTTCCTATAACAAGATCGTCCATTCAACTTCCTCTTGTATCATATGAAACAAGGATTCTGCATCTAATTTAGAGAAAGATAAACCATGCAATGGAATTCTGTACAGGGTTAGCCACTAGCTGAAGGGAACATGTGACAGGAGGGGCGTAACTACAGAGGAGTAGCCCCTGCGACTGGAGGGAGCTCCAGAGCTGTAAGCCCCAACTACTGCTTCACCTCCTCTGATAAAGGGGTCCATCCTTCACATCAGGTGTTTTTGTGGACATACTTGTTATAGGTTTGAAGATTACAATGCCAAATTAGGCAAGGGAAAGGGTGTGAACATTGGGAGGGGGCAAATCAAAGTTCAGCTTTGTCTCCTGAGTTTTCTCCTAGCAGATCATTTTTCAACTCATTTTTAAATCAATTTTTTAGCACTTTGCAACTGAAAAAGTACCAAAAGGTAAGTGGAAAAAAAGTGCTGTCAATTGTTTTGAGTATTTTCTTGCTTGCTAGTGCTTCAAAGGGCAATTTATTGATGAGATGTGAAAATGTTACCCAAGAGAAAATTTTGCAGAAAAAGTTCATTGCAAATGGGCCCGTGTCAATTTTGAGATGAGATAGATTTCCTAAAACTAGTGAGCCTCTAGATCAGGGATGTCGGATTCCAGTCCTCAAGGGCGGAGGTCCTCACACATTTTTTGGCACAGCTTAAATTAAAGGACAACTGAAGGGAGAGGGATGTGAGGCTGCAATATTTATTTTCTTTTAAACAATACCAGTTACCTGGCAGCCTTGGTGATCTATTTGGCTGCAGTAGTGTCTGAATAACACCAGAAAGAAGCACGCAGCTAATCTTGTCAGATCTGACATTAATGTCAGAAACACCTGATCTGCTACATGCTTGTTCAGGGTCTATGGCTAAAAGTATTAGAGGCAGCGGATCAGATTCCTCTCTCTTCAGTTGTCCTTTAATGGATGGAGGTGAATCCAGAAAGGTGTGGTTCATCAAGTAGAACACATTTGAAGGGAAATGCGCTGTTTGCATATCTGTCCAGCAGCCAGTGGAGATACGTAAAGGGCGCATCTCTTCTGCGTAGACTGGCCCGACTGACAGAAGTGATAGACTGACAAAAGTGCAGGGACTCGGTATTGGAGCTGCGGGAAGACTGAGGACTGCGGTGTGGGAGCGATCCGTGCGTATGGGACTGGAGGAAGCCCCAGGTATGTATAAAATGTTTTGTTTAATCCAGCTCTGAGTCCCTTGAAGGCTGGTTCACACGGGCTGTTTTTTTTATTGTTGTTTAATCACATTTGATCTTATTTGCATGCATTGATCAGCATTTACATAAACGCAGTGGTCAATCGAGTTCCTCCAGAAGCCGCATGCAGCTTTTGGAGTCAGCAGCGTTTATCAAATGCCAATAGAAAATGCTGACAGTTGCTTTGAAAAGCCAACAGACACTGTTGTCATATTTTGAAGGTGTCCTGGAGGTATGCAGTTGACATGAAATGGACCACAATTCTTCCCGCAGGAGAGGACAGGAAATGGACCATAATCCTCTAGGTATATAATAAACAGGAAATGGCTAGCAGAGGCAGACGATCATCCAGTATGGAGAATTCCTGATGAAAACTACCAGAGCTATAGGACAAAGCTATCATTCATAAAGCGTTCCCGCATGCGGAACTGCTAAAAACAGCCGACTTTACCGAGCACTGAGCAAAATGTGTATTCATAAAGGCTGTTTCCGCATGCGAAGCTGACTTTTCCAAACAGAGCGATAAATCATCGCATTGTGCGGTGATTCTATGCGGAAATGTAACAAAATGTACATTTTTTTTTATGTACATTCATAAAAACTAACGCAAGCGGTATGCGGACGGGGATTACCGCTTCCCTGGATGTAGCGATAAGCATGCGGAGTACATGTAAGTGAATGGGACAGACCTCCCAAGCAGCAGCAGAGAGAACACCGCACGGAGGGACTCAGCCAGCTTCTCCTGTTTCCGCTTGCCTACCGACAGCCTAACGCCAGCCTACAGCGGGATATCTCCGCACTCCTATTGCAACTCGAAACATTTTTATGAATGACCACCCAGAAGGCTGAAATACCGACAGCGGTGTTTCCCCGCACGGATTTACTTTACCGACAGCACTTTTATGAATGATAGTCTATATCACTCGGTAGTACAGGAAGTACAAAGCCATGACGTATTTCCTTTTCAATCGCCAAAGCTTTCATAAATGCTTTTAAAAGCTTTCTGATCACTTGGGTAAACCACTAGGCATTTGAGGTCGCTCAGTGAAAAGCGCTTGAAGTCAACAAAACGCCAGACAACCTCAGACATCCATGTGAACCAGCCCTTAGACATAGGACTTCTAATGTCATAATAACAATAACTGTGATTTATCGGACTAGTAATGACTAACAGATGACAATCTACCATATTGTATTCTGTTTGTTGCTTATTCCTAATATTGCTATTAGAGTATAGCATGGAGGAGTATTGCTTTTTTGGAAGGATGAATAGCTGAAATGACAGCAGCTTGAGTTACCAGTCAATAAGAGCCAGCAGCCTCAATGCTGCTTTAGAGATTGGGCTGAGGGATAACAGTATAGCAGCTGTGTCCCTAACTATCGTCATGAATTCTTTCTCTCTAGCTCATAGTGGTATACTTGGGAAGGCTAACATTTAACAGATCCTTTGTTTATGTGTTTTTATGTGATCATACAGTGTTGCATGGTGCAAGAAGTGCTGTCTGACCTCTGACATAAACAGTATCCCTTTGCTGCCTCTCTGAAAATAAATCTGAGCAGTGATTTTTTCCTGTGACTGACTTAAAGTTACAAATATGTTAGGTAAAATAAGGTTATATAAACACAGGAGGGCCAAGTGAGTAGGGGGTAGTCTCCTCTGGGAAACCTGTGCAAAATGTGAACAAGAGCTCCACGCAGAGACATAATTACAAATCGTGTGCCCCTACCCTGGGTATTCTGGAGCAGTAGCACCCTTCCGCATGGATATGGATGGATACTGTGAGGTATACACATACATTGCTCAAACAATGCATAAGAATAGATGTTTAGTGGCCACAAACAGACTTATACATAATACAATGGGCAGGCCCGGATTTACATCACAGGAGCCTATAGGCACCGATTCCCTGGTACCCTAGACTGCACTCTCCATGAACCTACAAACCACCACCGAACCGCACTGCAAGTGTGCTGGCTGTCCTAGCTGTCAATTTTACCTTACTTCCGTTCCCTTGCCCATTCTAGGTAGCTACAGGTGTCCCTTAGTATTGAGGGTACTTCTGCCTACCTAACACTAAGTAACTAGAGGTGCCCTCAAGTATTAGGTAGCTAGAACAACATCAGTATTAAGTTGCTACCCTGACTGAAGGGAGATCTCATCAGTGGAATGCCAAGAGCAGAGTGAGTAACCTCTCATTTACACTGTTATCAGAACCAGAGGCGGGACAAGGTCCTCCAGCACCCAAGGCTGAGACACCAAAGTGCACCCCTCTATCCCTCCCACCTCAGCTGTCACACACTGATTGCTACTAGACTAAGAGGGACCCCAGAGCCCCCAACACCTTAATCATTAGTTATCTGGCTTGCAGTCACTGTCATGTATCCTTCTTTCTTAATTCTCTCTGCTTCAAACACAATGGGGGAATGATACCTGAGTGAGATGTGCACCGCCTCCTACACTGCACTCTGAGGCTGGAGCCTCTCTCGTCTCTGCCTCGGCCCGGCCCTGATCAGAACTCTGCATAGAGAAGGAAGGGGAGAGGCGCTCGGGGAGGAGAATGAGCCGCCTTTCCAACTTCAGGTGCCTGTAGGCATGTGCCTATAATGCCTTATGGTAAATCCGGCCCTGACAATGGGAATGGGAGTGCAGTTAAGGCCAGTAGATTGCTGATGGTAGGCAAACAGGGTTATCTATCAAAGGAACTATGAATGCTGTATGCGGGTTTGGCATTTAGCAGATCACACATAGACAGATTGGCCTTTACTACAGGGGGAGCCGCTCACTTCCTGTTCCTGCATGGGACGCCACGCCTTCCCGACCTCCATCCAGCGCATCACAGGGCTGCCGTCAGGCACTGACATCTAGCCGTGCAAGCCGCTCGGTCCCGGGGCCGAGCTGGAGATTGCTTGGACGTGTGATGCCACCTTCGTGCACCCTTCTGCACACTTGCTCGGAACATTGGCTGAAGTGCACTGTTTGATGCCTACGAGATGAAGCTGTCACTCCTCTGTGTGGTCTGGTGAGAAAAGCTGTTGCACATTTTGAAGGTTTTTGCTGGGCATTACATATACCATATATGAACTGTGATCATTGAAGATCCTATCTGTCTGTGTTTCTTTCGGTGTTGCCTGGCTTTTGCATGGACTTTCTGCAACATTATCTGCTTATACTTTGCTTGTGCCTCTAACCCTGCTTATTAACAATCCGCTACACAAGTTTGAATTCACCTAGGTGGACTATACATCAACAGGATACTATGCTCCATGAAGTAATGTTGGCACTTTTGAACTGTCCTGACATCTTTGTTCATTAGGAGTTTTTCAAATAGACCCCATGTATTGGGTATGACCCTTTAGATGCTGGCGAGTGATTGGTGGTGTGCATGGAGCTCTGGATGGTTTGTGTTGTGACGGGGTGGCCATCCCATGTATCTTTTATTAATTTTATTATATCTTTGACATTTAATAAAATTTATACATTTTTTTGCCATATTTGAGGCTTCCATTCATGGTTCTGTTTTGGTTAATTCAGTAGGGGGTGTAGGTCCTGCTATTTAAATGTTTCCACTGCCACTACATTGTTTGTTAAGATTGGCCTTTACTCGTTTAATTTTTTCTCCTAGGTGATATTTTTACACTTTATCAATAAAATGCTATTTAAAGCGGATCCGAGATGAAGAACTAACTATAACAAGTAAACTTGTCTATATATATTATCTAAAGTTTAGATAGTTTGCACAGCAAATCTAGATGCAAACAGCTTTAATAGAATATGATTATTTCTTCCTGTGATACAATGACAGCAGCCATGTTGTTTGTAAACATTACACAGAGGCAGGCTTATCTGTATCTTGAGCAAAAAAACCTAATCCCCCCTCCTTCTCCCTCCTCCCCTCTGCCTCTGAAATCTCTGGCTAGTAATACCTCCCCCTCCTCCTGCCCAGACTGAGCTCCCATGAGCCCTTGCTACTGTCTGAAAGTGCCTTGGCTCTCTGAAAACCTGTGGGCGTGGCTTGGTTAGTTTATAGGGAATTAAAGTATTAAAACAAAAAAGTATTTGGCTTGAGGAATACCCTATAAACAATAGGAAAGGAACACAATTATGCAATGAGTAAAAGTTCATCTCGGATCCACTTTAAAGGCCAACTGGAGTGAGAAGGATATGTAGGCTGCCATATGTATTTCCTTTTAAGCAATACCAGTTGCCTGGCTATCCTGATGGTCCTCTGCCTCTAATACGTTCAGTCACAGACCCTGAACAAGCATATGCAGATCAGATGTTTCTGACATTGTTGACAGATCTGACAAGATTAGCTGCATGCTTGTTTCTAGTATGATTCAGACACTACTGCAGCCAAATAGACAAGAAGGGCTACCAGGCAACTGGTATTGCTTAAAAGGAAATAAATATGGCAGCCTCTATATGCCTCTCACTTCAGTTGTCCTTAGACTACAGTCAAGCAACAAAATACTAAGGATAAATTCAACAGTACTTGTAAGTCTTCTGTTTGGCACTGTTTTAATTGCCAAGTACTGAAAAGTTGTGTTACACAGAAGATAAAAAATTATCTCCAAGAAGAAAACTTAGGAGAAAAAATGAATTGAATAAAGTCCATTGAAGGATGGGATTTGGAGGGATCACCCAGCATGGTATACATATGTACCAATGACAAAGCCAGTGAAAGGTGGAAGGTACTGTATTTCAGGCAAGGACCTGCAAGGTGGTGCTTTCAGAAATACTGCCAGTGCTATTGACCAATGATTGTTAAAGTGAGGTTATCAGCAACTGCTCTGTGTTTATTGAAAGCATTCCAATATAATCATAAATCTTTTTGCTGTAATACATCTTATCTCCGTCATCCTGGCTCTATTTGGCACATTGCCGACGAGACAGAAGCTTGTTATATCCCCTCCCACATTCTTGTTCCTTACTGATTGGCTGAGGTCAGTTCAGTGTGATAGGCTGAAAAGGGAAATACAATTCACCCCTTAAAATGGAAAATTGTATGCTTACCTACCGGTAATTTTCCTTTCCTGATGCATCCATGGCAGCACCTACGGGGTAGTTGCTCCGCCCACTAACCTCATTGGACAGGTAACTAGATAAATTTAGCTCACACCCCTCTACACCTGTCTACTACTTTTCTACTTCACCGAGCAAAGGGGTGGGTCTCCCGTGCTGCCATGGATGCATCAGGAAAGGAAAATTACCGGTAGGTAAGTATACAATTTTCCATTTTCCTAATGCCTACATGGCAGCACCTACGGGATCTAACAAGAAAATACTGTAATTAAAAACACAAGGGAGAGCAACTTTTGCTGGTGCACAAAAATAATATAAAGTTTAATGAGACAATTTTATCTCCACACATAAACAAACCATCTTAAGTTGGCAACACAGACAACACTGATCTGCCAAATTGTACAGTAGAGTTCACCGCTGGGTCTACTTTGTAATGTTGCATAAAAGTATCTGCCAATACCTTGGCATAGGCCGCCCATGAGGCTGCAACTGACCTCGTCGAGTGTGCACCAATTTGATCTGGGGGCTCCATGTTGGTGGATTTATAAGCTGTTTGAATGGTTGTTACTATCCAACTAGCTATGGTTTGGGAAGATGCAGGCTCCCCCTCCCTGTAGCCTGCCGGCACTACAAAGAGTCTATCCGACTTTCTAAATGCTTGAGTAACCTGTAAGTACTGTTTTAATGTTCTTTCTACATCCAGCTTGTGTGGCCTTTCCTCATCTGTTTTCTGGAATGTGGGCAATGTCCAGTCTTGGTTGAAGTGGTATACTGAAGCAACTTTCGGTATAAAATGTTGCATTGGCCTTATGACAACTCTGTCAGGAAAGAAGGTAAGAAATGGTTACGTAATACCTATTGCCTGAAGCTCCGATACTCTTCTTGCAGAAGATATCACTGACGGAAAAACAGCTTTCAAGATTAGGTCCCAGAGCCGACATGATTCCAACAGTTCAAAGGGAGGACCTGCAAGGAAATCCAAAACTGCAGGTAGATCCCATTTTGGAAAGCTACTCTTCCTGGGGGGGGGGGGGGGAGGGGGGGGTCTCATTTTCATTACTCCTTTTAGGAATTGTGCCACTAAAGGATTAATAGCCCATCTGGTTCCTGTTAAGACGGACAGAGCCGTAACCTGTACCTTCAGTGCTGAATAGCTACTTCCGGTTGCTGGAACGCAACCGGAAGTGACGATAAGCCGATTCCCCAATCAGCGGCCACGTTCCTCCTCAGCTAGAGCGTACCCATGCTAGAGGCCCCTCAGACTACACCGGAAGGCGCAGGCTGAACGAGCCACCGCTGTAATGAAATTAGGAGGTGCCCAGCGGAAATGGCGGGGGGGGGGGGGGGTATGGATCTGCACAGAAGCAGCCTTTAGCCACCACAGACTAGGATAACATACATCCTGGAACATGCTGCATATTTGATCACTTACCTGACAGCCCCTAGCAGCATTTCCGCCCCCCAAGACCAGCAGAAATGGGGCTACCACGGAGCTACCTTTAGTAGCCTCAGGGCCTACACCATGAGAGGCTGAACCTGATGGACTGATGAAAAACCACAAGGTGGCTGGTTGGATGCACCACAGAAGTTCCCTGTCCGAGGTGCGGACGAAAAACATAGACAGGTGTAGAGGGGTGTGAGCTAAATTTTTCTAGTTACCTGTCCAATGGGGTTAGTGGGCGGAGCAACTACCCCGTAGGTGCTGCCATGGTGGCATTAGGAAATACGATCTATGATGTGCTCACATGTGTTTATAAAGCAAGCTAGATGTGACAGTGCAGTTTCTAGGAGAAAAAAAGAGCAAACAAGGAAATGAGATCAGGATTTGCTTCAGTCAGAGGTAGTAAAGATGGAAAATGCCTGAAACAGTACTCTCTTTATTTATTATAAAAAATTCACTGAAATCAAAACATGAATAGTACAATAAATACTGTATGCTATGTAAATAGAACAAGTATTTATCTATTTATATATGTGTTTTTTTTCCTGGGATAGTATGGCAGTCCCTGCTGTTTTAAAGTGTATCTGAGACAAGAAGCGTCTCAGGTACCATACTTACCTGGGGCTTCCTTAAGCCCCCTTAAAGGACTTACGAGGCCAAGTCCATAAAAAAAAAATAAAAAAAGTTAGCTACCTTGCTCAGCTTGTAAGGCACGGAGGACGCCGTCCGCGCCCTCCGTGCCGTTCCGCCTGGTCCCCGCCGCTGCACAGCCCCCCGAACGGTCCCCGACCGCGCGGCCCGGGTCGGGCTCCCCAGCCTGTACTAAGATGGCCGGCGGAGCTGGCCGCGGCTGCGCAGTCCGCATAGCCGCGAGTGCGGCTGCGCAGCTCTAAGGCCAACCCCCCGATCCATGCAACAGTAGCGTGGATCGGGGGGTTGGCCTTAGAGCTGCGCAGCCGCACTCGCGGCTATGCGAACTGCGCAGCCGCGGCCAGCTCCGCCGGCCATCTTGGTACAGGCTGGGGAGCCCGACCCGGGCCGCGCGGTCGGGGACCGTTCGGGGGGCTGTGCAGCGGCGGGGACCAGGCGGAACGGCACGGAGGGCGCGGACGGCGTCCTCCGTGCCTAACAAGCCGAGCAAGGTAGCTAACTTTTTTCATTTTTTTTTTTATGGACTTGGCCTCGTAAGTCCTTTAAGGCTGCTCATCCCTTGCCATCTCCCTGGGTGGCTCTGGTGCCCCGCAATTCAGCCTGAAAGCCTGGCCAAGTTACGCTTCGTCGTGCATGCGCGGGCCGGCCAGGTGCACTACTACGCAGGCGCAGAATGCTCCCAGGGATGGAGCGAGCCTGACCAGGCCGAGCATGCATGATTCAGCCAGGCTTTCGGGTTGAATTGCGGGTGACCAGAGCCACCTGGGGAGATGGAGAGGCACGAGAAGCCTTAAGGAGAAACAAGTATGGAGCCTGAGACGCTTCTCGTCTCAGGTACAGTTTAAGGGCGACATAAGTTAAAAGAGTGTATGAACCTTTGGAGGTGACCTAATTTAAATGCATTATCCCTGGTCTGTACAAAGGACAAGAGGACATACAATCTACACATGGAAGAAAGATTTTACCACCTATAAAAAAAAATACGTTTTTAAAAGTAATTACCATTTTACAGTGAATGCAAGCTTCTGTTGCAGAGCAGATTCCGGGCCTTTCTCAGTGTTATGGCAATGCATCCACTGTGCACCAAAAATGCATGCAGGGCTCACTGTGGGGAAAAATATAGAAAAAAACAATACCTTAAAAATAGTTTTGAAAATCTAGTTGAAATAATGATTCTAGCCTCACTGCACTATTATAGTAGAAGGGTTATTGGGAGGGATTCATGCCTTCACATGTATGCCTGCTGGACAGAGGACTGCACTCCCTATAACTCCTAGTGATGACTCGTGGTGAACAGAAATGTATAATGCAAATACGCACATGCTAATTCGACATCAACCAGAACTTGGAAGACTTAACCAGGTTTTCAAGAGTTATCCAGATCTGGGAGTTGCCGATCAAGAGTATAGTATGTGGTTATGAGACCACATAGAACATACACACTGTGCATAAATTTGTTGTGTTGTTTGTTGGGTAGCAGTAGGGGGAAGTCAAATAAACTAAAATGTATAATTCGGCTTAACAGCCTCTGAGCACAAATGTTTCATAGTTCTCTACAGGCGCTTAGTTACAGATTTTGTTATCACCTGTGTAGAAGCTCACTGATTAGCCAAAGTCAAATATTTAATCACCTCTAAAGCCTGTGTTCAGATCAGTCACTGGGTCCTTCCTACAGCACAGACTGTCCTTGTTGCAGGCTGCAATCTTCTCATAGAGATTCAGTCTGTGCCTATCCCTTGCAGACTGAACAGTGGCACAATGAGATCTAGGCAGCAGTAGGAGCCGTAGTCACAGAGTTTGAAACTGTCTCCTGCATTCCTCTGTTTTTGGTCATGCGATCAAAATTTCAAGACAATATTTTTAGCTGCAAATGGAGCATTAGAGCCCTCTAATTGCCAATGTATTAGATTATATTCTTAGAGCCGTTCCTGGAAATGGGCTTTAAGTTATGCATGTTTGTATCTGTAGACGAGAGTCAAGGTGTTTCCCACATCTGCTGCCAGTGATGGAGCCTTCAGTGTTAACCTTGTATACAGCGCTGTCCCAGATTTTACTTTGACAAATGATCCTCTTCAACTGGAGATTTTTTTTAATGTTCCCTCTGAGAAAATTATATATAAAGATCCAGGTCACTGGGACACACCACAAGGTACCAATCTGTGCCGTTTCTGTATAGTTTACTGTTTACAAGCAGAAACATTACTAGGTATACTCTTGCTGTAATTGAATAAATTCCACTGTTAATGTTGCCACCATCACAATACATGGTAGTTTGGCTATGTATTTATGTTAGCAGTCACGTGCTTCTCCTCGAGTTCTCTAGACACGACCATCACTAGTTTTAAGCCAAGTACACATCTAATCTTGATTTTATCACTACTATGTACAGAAGTATGAGGGCCAACAGATTTTGAATACTTTGAACAGAATGTGTAAGTAAGCTATTATACTACATGGAGGTGGTAAAATTGTACAATCAAGATTGGATGTGTGTACCTAGCCGTAAAGTGCCCATCAATGATATAATATTGGTTGTAGAATCTTACCATCTAGTAGGAGGGTAAACTGAATGAATATATTTTGAATGGATACTTTAGGAAACCCCTGATATTACATAGACGTGGTAAGGTTGTACAATCAAGATTGTATCATTAATGGGTACCTTAAGAGCTTATGTACATGCAAGATCTCCCTCAGCCAAGACGATTATTTTGGGCTGTCTCAGTTGAAAGTCTAGAGCAGGCATGGGCAAACTTGGCCCTCCAGCTGTTAAGGAACTACAAATCCCACAATGCATTTCCCTTTATGAGTCATGACTGTGGCTGTCAGACTCCTGCAATGCATTGTGGGACTTGTAGTTCCTCAACAGCTGGAGGGCCAAGTTTGCCCATGCCTGGTCTAGACTGCAGGGGCATAACAATAGACCCTGCAAGGGATGCAGCTGCAGGGGGGCCCAGGAGCCACAGGGGGCCCTGTGCTGAGAGACTGGTGGCAAGGAGAGAAAAAAACTTTCTGCTCTCTGCACAACTGTTCTAATAACTGCATCTGCTCAGCAACTGATAAGGAATCATACAAAGTTTTGCAGACAAAGATTTGTAGACAGTCCATATTCAGTGTTCAGCAGGGTCTTGTGTACAGTGCTGCTGTACCCCCAGCCTTTCTACCCCTGCCCAAGTGCTATGTCATGTAGTGATGCTTAAGGAGTCTAGGCACAGAAAGAAAGCACTTTCTGCTCTCTGCACAATTGTTCTAATGACTGGTGGGGGCGGGGTTTGGCAGGAGGGGGCCCTATCAAAAGTTTTGCAGGGGGGGCCAGTGATTTCTAGTTACGCCCCTGGTCTAGAGCATGCACTGCTGCCCCGCCACAATGTTGTTTAGAGATCTGCCAAGGCAAAATGGGAAATGATGCACAAGCAGATTGTGTCTTTTCCTCCCCTGCACCCAGCATGCCACTCACTCTTATGCCATCTGTCAATCCTCTTCATAGGACAGTATACATGTGTACATAAGACTTTACTGCAGCATAAATAGTAAGAAGGAGAAAAAAAAAAAAACCAATAGTTTCACTTCAGCATCCACATAAACATAGCCAGGCATCATCACAGCCAGACATGGAATTTAACACTGATAGTCCTCCTCAGTACGCTAGCACTACCTGTACTATGGGAAAACTCCTAATCCCAAATAACTAACTATCTAAGTGTACCTTTGGTAAGGTGTAGCCATTGGTCTATTGCCCTCTGGGAGGTGGCTGGGGCAGTTTGCAGGGCAGTTCTGTCATGAGACTGGGTGAGGGGTGTGCCACAGGCGGCAAATAATTAGGGGCAGCATCTCACTGGCCATCCGCCAGAATTCCGCCTATATGCTAGGATTGCCCCGGCAACCACCTGGTGCCCTCAGCTGACACATAGCTGCATGCCTCCATTGTGACCAGGGAGAGATGTGAATCCTGTACTCCACCAGCTGGCCCGATCTCTGCATCGGCGTTCAGAGCAGTGAGTGAGCCACCGCACCGCTGTTGCCCAGGAAACCGGGACGCCGCTGGGGCTTTGCACATGGCCGCTTCACGGCCAGGAGAGGTTTGACTGTGCCGATCCTCCAGCTGCTTTCGGGGCCACTCTACCGCTGCATCTGTGGGAAGACAGATGCCGCCGCTTCTCCTGTCGGCCAGCTGCTGCATGGATCTTCCATCCCCTCCAGCCAGGTCCACCAAAGTATCTATGTAGAAAGTCCACCAAAATATCTATGAAGAAATTATTATTATTATTTTTTATTTATATAGTGCTAACATATTCCGCAGCGCTTTACAAAGCACAATAAGGCGAAAAGGGGAACATAGATACACTAACAAATGTACAGCATTTGTCTGTTATAAGCTGTTATAAGCTTGTCTGAAAAGGTGTGCTTTAAGAGTGCGTTTGAAGATGCCCAGGTTTGGAGCATGACGTACAGGCTGTGGAAGAGAGTTCCAGATAAGGAATGATGCTCGTGTAAAGTCCTGGATGCGGGCATGAGAGGAAGTGATCAGCTTAGAGGCCAGGAGAATTTCTTGGGAGGAGCGAAGATTGCGGGAGGGACAATATCTTGAGATTAGTGAGGAGATGTATGGAGGAGACAACCCGTGGAGGGCTTTGTATGTTAGAGTCAGGAGTTTGAACTGCATCCTCTGGGTAATGGGTAACCAGTGGAGAGAGCAGCACAGTGGGGCTGCATCAGAAGAGCATGTGGAAAGGTGATTTAGGCGGGCTGCTGAATTTAGAAGGGATTGGATAGGTGCTAGCCTGTTTTTTGGTAGACCACAGAGCAGGGTGTTGCAGTAGTCTAGGCGGGAGATAATTAAGGCATGAACAAGCATTTTGGTGGCCTCTTGTGTGAGGAAGGGACGGATACGGACTATATTTTTGAGCTGGAAATAGCAGGTGATGGTTAATGAGGCAATGTGAGGTTTAAAGGAGAGCTCTAAATCAAGTATAACCCCCAAGCAGCGGGCCTTAGTGGTTGAGGTTATTGGGGTGTTGTCTACCGTTATGGTTGCAATTCGTGGGGGTGTAGATAGCGATGGTGGAAAAATCACAATTTCCGTTTTAGTCATGTTGAGTTTGAGGAAGCGGGAAGACATGAATGCAGAACGGCACGTAGACAGTCGGGGACTCTAGATAGTAGTGATGACAGATCAGGAGCTGAGAGATAGATTTGGGTGTCATCCGCATAGAGGTGATACTGGAAGCCAAAAGAGTTAATTAGTTGTCCCAGGCCACGAGTGTAGATTGAGAAAAGAAGTGGCCCAAGAACAGAGCCTTGAGGTACACCAACAGACAGTGGGTGTGGGGAGGAAATGGTGTTAGAGAAGGATACAGTGTAAGAGCGTCAAGAGAGATAAGAGGTGATCCAGGAATGTGCTTGTCCCTTGATTCCTAAAGATGACAGTGTCTGCAGAGCATGATCAACTGTGTCAAAGGCATAGGAAAGGTCAAGGAGTATTAGAATGGAGAACTGGCCTTTGGATTTAGCTACCAGTAGGTCATTAGCAACTTTCGTGAGGACAGTTTCAGTGGAATGGTGTGTGCAGAATCCAGATTGAAAGGGGTCAAGTAATGAGTTGGTAGAGAGAAAGGCAGGCAGTTCTGAATAGATGTGACGTTCCAGCAGTTTAGAAGCAAAGGGGAGGAGCGAGACAGGACAGTAACTGGATAGAGAAGTTGGATCTAGAGTGGGTTTTTTGATAAGTGATGTGATGATAGCTTGTTTGAATAAAGAAGGAAAAGTGCCAGTGGAGATAGAAAGATTGAATAGAGTTGTTAGAGCGGGATTAAGGGAGGAGGAAAGCTGGGGGATTAGATGAGAGGGAATGGGGTCCAGGGCACAGGTAGTGAGATGTGCTTTGGAAATTAGTGAGGAAAGATACTGTTCAGTGAGTGTGGTGAAAGATGTTAGAGTGGGAGAGTGGTCTTGTGGAGCGGGGGGAAGGCAGTTAGTAGTGAGTGAGGGTGCAGGCGGACAGAAGGAATTTATAGGTGAAGGTTGAGCTGGTAAAAATGGTTGTGTGTTGAAGCTATTGCGTATTGCATCAATCTTGCTTGTAAAGTATGATGCAAAGTCGCCGGCTGACAGACATGTGGTAGGGGGAGGCGGTGGGGGACGAAGTAGGGAGTTAAAGGTGTTGAACAGAACAATTTTTTTGGGTTGTGGTACTGTGAGGAAATGAGTGAGGAGAAATAAGAATGCTTAGCAGAGGTGAGGGCATCCCTGAGCTCCTGCATAGTTTGTTTATAGTGATTGAAGTCCTCTACAGCAGTGCCTTTTCTCCAGCACCTTTCTGCCCCCCTGGAGCACCTTTTCAGCTGCTTGATTTGTTCAGTGAGCCAGGGTTGCCGGTTGGTTCGGCGGGGGCAGGTGGTGGTGAGTGGAGCAGCTGAATTCATTGCAGAGGAGACTACACTACATACGTAACTGGATGCTGCCTCAGGGTCAGTGTAGGAAGACAGAGTACATAGAGGTTGCAAGGCCTCAGTCAGGGAATTCAGATCCAGGTTGCGGTAGTTCCTGCGCATTACTGGATGGTGTAGTGTTGGAGGAGTTGATGGTAGAGAAGAATTGATTGAGAAGGTAAGAAGGTTGTGGTCTGATAGGGGAAGCAGAGTGTTATAGAAGCTTGAAATAGAACAGAGGCGGGTAAAAACAAGATCAAGAGTGTGGCCGTCTTTGTGGACCATTGGGCGAGGTCAAACGAGGAGGTGAGAGAGAGCAGTTTGGTGGCAGTAGGGCAATTAGTATCGATGGGTATATTAAAATCTCCAATGATGATAGAGGGTATATCAGTGGAGAGGAACTGGAGAAGCCATGCTGAAAAGTGACCAATGAATGAAATCACCAAGGCGCCCAAGAGGCCTTCTTGCCACACACCATACAATTTCTTAAATATCTATTTAATTCAAGAATTGTAATCAATTTTTCTAACTGCTTGTAACAGTTAAAAAATCTGACCAATGTACCACACACATACGTTAAATTTTTCCCCACGTTTAAAAAAAATGATCGCAAACTCCGAAAAAATTGCTTGCATCTGTACATCAAATAATTGACAATCTACCACACACCATACAATTTTGATAAAAATTTATCAGAAAAATCGAACTCTTCCTATCTTCTTTTATCGAATAAAAATAGGAAATTCGATCAGATTTCTCAAACGGTTGAAAAAAAAGTTTTCGATTTTTCGGGACAACCAATCGTAATTATCGAATTGGTGTAAAATTGGATCTTTTAATTGTATGGTGTGTGGCCACCTTTAGCCAAACCTGTTGCACGGATACGATCTTCATAACTCAAATGGTGATCATACAAATCTAGAAACAATCTCTGAAAAAATTATTTGGGTTTCTGGTAAGATAACCCCCTGAATCAACTCACCCATTCTAATTCTACCTAAATTACCAATGAAAGATCAGGCATAGTCCAGATGGTGTATAAATACATTACTTGCTCCTTTACGTCATTGCTCTTCAAGCCTTGAATAACTCACCAGATAATCTGGCATATAGAGCAATCCATTGATAAGTTTTGTGAATAAAATCTCAGCTCTCTTCTGTTGGCCCAATACTTGAATGAGTGCCTGATGATCCAGACCACTTAAACCTTTCAAACTAAAAAAAGATGAACTTAGAGAGAAACTCCGACCAAGAATTGAACTTTATCCCAATCATTAGCTGATATCCCCTTTTACATGAGAAATCTATTCCTTTTTTCACAAACAGACCATCAGGGGGCGCTGTATGGCTGATATTGCGGTGAAAACCCTACTACAAAGAAATTCTGAGTACATACTCTTGGCAGTTTCCTGTCTGTGAACCTTGCTGCATTGTGGGAAATAGCTGTTTACACCTTTTTCCAACTGCCAAAAAAACATGCAGCAGCTACATCACATGCCAACAGTAAAAATGGCACCATGTAATAAATGTCAGAATGTAAATCAGGGATTTAAAAGATTTTCCAATGGGCAAACACTGACTAAATCATTTATACATAATTATTGTAAAAATGAAGCACTTTTTTTATTACATTATTTTCACTGGAGTTCCTCTTTAAAGATAAATTAGGCCTAACATACAATGCTCTCATTGGAAAACGTGAAACTAGCTGCAAAATGCATTCATAGTCTATGATATCTGCAGATCTCATACATACCTTGTTTATTAAAAGACATTCATCTACAGATCAGACAATTATCTGCAGATCTGAAGATCCATCCTGGTGGATCTTGTCTGCAGATGAATGTACGTTAAACAAGGTGGGTATGAGACCTGCAGATATCATACACTGTGAATGCATTTTGCAGGAACTGATCTTTTGCAGATACTGATCTTTTGCATGTACAGCATCTTTCTGTACATCTTGCAAAGATTTTTAACTGATGGGTGTACTCAGCTTAATAGAATAGACTGTGTAGAGTATGGCTCTCATACTACATGGAAGGTGGTAAAATTGGTCTGTGATCTTTCATTTTCCAAAGACTTTTATCTCAAGTGTGTACTTAGCTTAACTCTTTGCTATCCACCCCTAAAGACGTGTACAATACAGACACACACACACGCCAATGCAGATACTGTATGTTTGATTGTAGGAATTGGTGCCACTACTGGATTTTTCCAGGCCTCATAGAGCTGTGCCGAGTGGCATTGATGTAAAATGTGTAATACTTGGCTTTCGTTGTCTTTTATTCCATTATGAAAGGAGGGCATATTAACCTTTAGGCAAGGTAATGTTTTGCTGTAATGATCAGCTATGTCCGTAGTGGAACACGTCAACTCTCACACTTCACTTTTAATACGTATGAAATGGAGGGCTGAATAGAATATTCTGTAAAGATATGAAAGAACATTTGATTAAAAGACATACCGGAGGTTGATTCGTTCTTTCTTCTTGGAACTAGTTCAAGTAGCTTTCAGAATTATAGTAATTATAACTGGTATTTGGAACATATTTCCAGGCTTTCTTCAATAACAAAATGTTATTCAGAATCTGTCACAGAAAAGAAAAGTTTAGCAGCAGAGATCAAATTGCAACCCAAGGACAACACAGTCTTCAAGTGTTCATTTTACTGCCTTCCTGACTAGAATAGTTTTCTGTTGTGTTAAAGACGTTCTAAAGTTTATATGTCTATTGTCCATTCATTCAGGAAACAGTTCCCACTACAAATGGTCCCCTCATCTGCAGCTACTCCTTCATGCTCCCCATAAACTTAGACAAAGCAAAACTCAGTTGCACAAGTTCCCTGAATTACCACAAGTGTAATCTCCAAGAAGAGAAATTGGAAATTCACATATATGGCATTTCTCTGTAGTGGTAGTCATCCCCTAGATCTCTCCAATCATCACCTGACATCCTTTGCAGCACTTAATAGGGCACATAATCATGTCACTAACTGCTCCTAAGAGAACTTGAAAAAAAAGCAGATTGAGAGCCCCAATAGTGCAGTATGTTAAACCAATTGGTCATAAGAGTAAATATATGAGGATATCAGGGGCGTAACTAGAAATCACTGGCCCCCCCTGCGAAACTTTGGATCGGGCCCCCGCCCCACCTTACTTCTCCAGCATCACTACAGTACAGAGCACTTGGGGAGGGGTAGAAAGGTTGGGGGCTGGGCGCTGTACACTAGACCCTGCTGCACACTGAATAAGGACCGTCTACAAATCTTGGTCTACAAAACTCTGTATGATTCCTTCTCAGTTGCTAAACAGATGCAGTCATTATAACAATTGTGCAGAGAGCAGAAAGTTTTTTTCTCTTCCTGCTCTTAGTTGTCCGACAGGGAAAAGAAACTTCTCCCCCCACAGGGCCCCCTGCAGCTTCTGGCCCCCCCTGAAGCTGCCTCCCTTGCAGTGTCTATTGTTACGCCCCTGGAGAATATACTCACAAAGGTGGGTTACCTCTGGTAACCACTCTGTAGGGAGGTGGGGAGATTAAACCCCACCCCACTCGGGTTACAAATGTCGCTCTCCGTAGAAGTAGAAGAAAGGGGGTAACACCCCCACAGAATAAACAATTGTTCAAAACGGAGGTGCCAGATAAGGATAAAATAGTTAAAAACCATTTAAAAATGGGAAGGAAGTGGTGGACTTACCTCCCACAAGTAGACACACGAACAGTTATTCACTGAAAAATATCTTTATTCAAATAGACTCCAGAGTGATAGCAACGTGTTTCATGGGTTACATCCCGCTTCATCAGGCAATATGTGGAGCTTGTAAAGATCCAGACCAGGTATGAGCACCTCCAGGCATGTTGGTTGCACAATAAAGCTAGTCAAGGGATAATAATGGAGTGTATGCTCTAAATGGTGTTAAGCAGAACAACGTGTGTAAAGTCTTACCGCCGGAAGAGGAGCAGAACGCAATACATTACATGCGATGCATTAGGCTCTACTCAATGTGCATAAGAGTTTACACAATTAATTCTGCTTAACACAGTTTAGTGCATATGCCCCTGCAGTAGTACAGTATCTAACTAGTTGTAACTTGTAACTAAGTACACACAGTTTTACCTAAGTTATTCAGCACTCAAGGAATGCTATAACTGACAGTTGTTAGTACTAGGGGCAGTGTACAGCTAGAAAACAAGCTGGTGCACTACAAGTACCTAGTTCTAACTAAGCACACACAGTTTAAGTCTGTGTAAATCTGCACTGAAAGAATCATATAGGTCAGGGGTCCCCAACCTTTTTGAGCCCGAGGCCCACTATCCCGACCAAAATTTTCTCCGGGGCCCCCCGGGGGGGGGGGGGGGGGGGGCGTGGCTAGTGTCGGCGGCAGCAGCCCCCCCCCTTTTTTCCCAGATTCCACAGTATAGCAAGTACAGTTACCACAGTATAACAAGTACAGTTACCCCAGTATAGCAAGTACAGTTACCACAGTATAGCAAGTACAGTTAGCCCAGTATAGCAAGTAAAGTTACCACACTATAGCAAGTACAGTTAGCCTAGTATAGCAAGTATAGCTACCCCAGTATAGCCAGTAGTTACCCCAGTATAGCAAGTACAGTTAGCCTAGTATAGCAAGTATAGTTACCCCAGTATAGCAAGTACAGTTAGCCTAGTATAGCAAGTATAGCTACCCCAGTATGGCCAGTACTTACCCCAGTATAGCAAGTACAGTTAGCCTAGTATAGCAAGTATAGCTACCCCAGTATAGCAAGTACAGTTACCACAGTATAGCAAGTACAGTTAGCCTAGTATAGCAAGTATAGTTACCCCAGTATAGCTAGTACAGTTACCACAGTATAGCAAGTACAGTCAGCCCAGTATAGCAAGTACAGTTAGCCCAGTATAGCAAGTATAGTTAGCCCAGTATAGCCAGTAGTTACCCCAGTATATGTGTGTGATCCTTACTAAGTAAGTAAGGCTTACTTGATGTCAGGCTCGTGCAGGCTCTGAGTGGGCTCTCAGCGGCAGGCTCACAGCGGCAGGCTCTGTCTGACCTCCTCTCTCTAATGGCGCCCAGACGCTGCACTCGTATACACTGCGACTGTGTCGCAGTGATGAAATACATGCAGCCATTCATTGATTGGCCTTGGGGCGGGACGGGAGGCTGAAGGGGGAATGATGATTGGGGCACTGATGGAGGAGGCGGGACTGGCACCTCCGATATGCTGCTATTGGCCACCGCTTCAGAAGGGGGTGATTGGCCACATGGAGGCATGACAGGCCTCCGAGAGGAATCCCCACTGATGCAGGAGGCGGGACGGGCGCCTCCGATAATAGCGTCGTCGCCGCCAGGGGGTGATTGGCCACACATAGTGAGGGGGCGGGACTTGAAACGCATTACGCGTACGCCCACGCCCACTGCTTCGGTCGCACAGAGTGAGGGGGGCGGGCCTGGAGACTGGAGACGTATGATGCGCCCGCCCTCCTGCCGCGGCTGCCCTTAGAATTAGAAGTGAAATGTTAATCTGCGTGAAAGTGAGTCTGAAGCCGCGGCCCACCATGAAATGTCCTGCGGACCACTAGTGGGCCGCGGCCCACAGGTTGGGGACCCCTGATATAGGTGACAGTTTCTCAGTAGCTGGCAGTACAATACAGTACAGTTAAGCTAGCTAATAAGCTTGTGTGAGTAATGTAAGTACACACACTTCTACTTATCTACTTCAGCACACAATAAATCCTACAAATCACAGTTCTCAGTTGGTCAAATAGACCGTAACTACCAGATATCTCTCCCTGAAGCATATAGGTCTCTCCCTGTCTCTATCTCAAGCTCCTAATGCTAGGTACACACAATACAATTTTCTGTTAGAATTACTTACCTGCCAGATCCATTTTTTTTCAACATGTCAGATCTTAATTTTGATCTATTTTTCGATCGATTTTCCGATCGATTTCCATAAAAGCGAACAGAAACTGATTGAAAAATCGAACGAAATTAAGATCGGGCATGTTGAAAAAAATCGATCTGGCAGGTAACTCTTACAGAAAATTGTATCGTGTGTACCTAGCACTATGCTGGGTATACACGGCTCGATTTTGCTGCTCGATTCTCCCGCTCGATCGTTTTGCTGCTTGATTCCGCAGTCAATTCTCTTATCTTCCGCTCGTTTTTATTATCTTTTTCCATTCACTTCAATCCGGAATCGACCGCCTAAACGATCGGACCGGAGATCGGACATGTCGGAAATTATCTATCAAGCCATCTTAATGGCTCAGAATCGAGCCGTGTATTCCCAGCATTAGGAGCTAGTGCAGATGCCCATTTTGCACTTCCCACTGACGTTTTGGTGCTGTACTGCTCTCTCTGCTTTGCCCGTGGTTGGCAAGAAAAGTGAAAATTGAATACTTACCTACCGGTAATTTTCCTTTCCCCATGCATCCATGGCAACACACCGGGTATTAGTCCTGCCCCCAATACCCCATAGGACGTATAGAGTATAAGTGTTTTGTGAGTCCAGCCGCCCGCTGTCCAGTAACTAGTGCATCACCGAACAGTGGGAGGGCCGTTGTGTTGCCATGGATGCATGGGGAAAGGAAAATTACCGGTAGGTAAGTATTCAATTTTCACTTTTCCCCATGCCTCCATGGCAACACACCGGGAACTAACTAGCCACAAAAAATTTACGGGAGGGAAACTGTTGCAGGTGTGACATAAATCAAACATTTATTTTTCAACAATGTACAGCTGATGAAACAGATAATAACACCGCTCTTCCAAACTCTAGAGAAGTAGTGGTTGAAGTGTCAACTTTATAATGATTAACAAACGTGCTTATAGTAGTCCAATTTGCCGGTTGGCATATTTTCTGAGGTGTAACCTTTGCTTGTGAAGCCCATGAAGCAGCTACCCCTCTAGTCGAGTGGGCTCGTACTTCCTTCGGTGGCTCTTTCCCCAACGCTTTATATGCGTTTTGTATGACTTACCAAGAAGCAATGGTTCTGCTCGAGGCTGCCTGGCCTTTCCTGTAACCGATATTTATGATAAACACTCTGTCTGACTTTCTAATGTCTTTCGTGTTCTGCACATAAGCCTTTAGCATTCTAGAGACATCCAAGGAATGAAGAGTGGTTGAATCCTGCTGAGTGAAATTAGGAAGTGACCACTCTTGGCTGAGATGATAGCTCGAGGTCACCTTCGGAAGAAATCCTTGTACTGGTTTGAGCTGCACCCTATCAGGGTAAAATGTGAGGTAAGGTTCTAGACAGCTTAGAGCTTGTAACTCCGAGACTCTGCGAGCCGAGGAGATGGCCACCAAAAAGATTGCTTTTAGAGTCAAGTTTGGCAAAGAACATTGTTCTATGGGCTCAAAGGGTGACTTAGTGAGGTAGTCCAACACCAGCGGTAGATCCCAGGAAGCAAAGGTCGGTTTTGTAGGCGGCCGAATTTTCATTACTGCCGCTACAAATTGTTTTATTAGTGGGCTGTCAGCCCATTTCTGGCTGGTTAAAGCCGATAAGGCGGAAATTTGCATTTTGATGGTGTGGAAACTCAAACCCTTCTCTACTCCTGTCTGAAGAAAAGCTAATATTTCATTGAACAATGGTTTAAGTGGATCAAAGTTGTGAGCCTTTGAGAATTCTATAAAGATCTTCCAAACTCTTTGATAGGAGGTGTTAGTAGAAAGCTTTCTAGCCTTCTGTAGAGTTGAGATTACCGATTCTGAACATCCGAGGTCCCTCAATTTCCTCCTCTCAACTTCCAGGCCATCACTTTCAAACGAGCTGGATCTGGATGATAGACTGGGCCTTGAGACAGTAACTCCTTGCTGACCGGAAGCTGAAGAGGTCGAGCTATTGTCATCTGAAGAACTATAGGAAACCAAGGCCTTTTGGGCCAATATGGGAGGATTGCTATAATTGTCACCAACTCGGACCTGAGTCTTCTTAGAAGATGCATAATTAGAGGGACTGGTGGGAATACATATGCCAACTGGAACGTCCAAGGTGCCGACAGTGCATCCACCCCCTCCGCATAAGGGTCCGGATAACGACTGAAGAATCTTCTGCACTTGCTGTTGTTCCTGGTGGCCATCAGGTCCATTTCCGGGCTGCCCATCTGTGAACAGATCCAGTGATACACTGTACTCTGTAGCTCCCACTCGTTGTTGGAAAGCTGCACTCGGCTGAGGTAGTCCGGGATAACGTTCAAAGTGCCCGGAACATGCGTCGCTGTCAGAGAGACTAGATGAGTAATTGCATAATTGAATATAAGCCTCGTCTCCTCCAAAAGCGTCACACTCCGAGTGCCGCACTGATTCCTGATATACGCCACTGCTGTCGTATTGTCCATCCTTAGTATCACTACCCTGTGCCTGATTAGATGGTGAAACGCCTTCAGGGCACAGTAAGCTGCTCTTAATTCCAGCCTGTTCGCCGGCCAGCTGTTCATGGTCCGAGGCCAGAGCCCTTGCGCTACCTCCATTGCGCAGGTCGCTCCCCATCCTGACGTACTTGCATCTGTCTGCACTATGACAGGTCTTTCTTGTCTCAGTCGCACCCTGTTTAGTAGATTGCTGTCGGTCAACCACCAGTGTAGATCTGTCTTCATGAACTTTGTTATTAGGATATATTGTTTCATGTCCAGACCATTCCATTGTTGGAGAAATCCTTGCTGAAAATTCCTCAAGTGCCAATGCGGCCACGGTACCATAGGTAAGGTTGAGGACATCGTCCCTATGACTCTTAGACACTGATCTGCTCGAGTGTGGCTTGACAGCAGGACGTGCAGCACCCTTTGTTTGATGATCGGTACTTTTTCGTGTGGTAACCCCACCGCGTTTTCTCCCGTTAGAAATCTCGCTCCGAGATATATGAGATCCTTCGTTGGTGACAGATGACTTTTTCGGAAGTTTATTAACCACCCGAATCTCATGAGTGTCTCGATGAGTCGTTCTTTGTGAGTGTTTATTTCCATTTCTGAGTCCGCTAGTAGCAGTATGTCGTCGAGGTAGTGATGACAACGTAATCCCTCCAGTCTTAGAAGTGCAATTATTTCTATGAGGACCTTTGAAAATGTCCGTGGTGCGGTGCAAATCCCGAACGGGAGGCAGACAAACTGAAAATGTTGGTTTCCTACGGCAAAACGGAGGTATTTTTGAAAAGATTCCTCTATTGGCACATGCAAGTAGGCATCTTCTAGATCCACCGACAGTAAATAATCGTCTGGCTTCACTGCCGCTATTATTGTATTCAATGACTCCATCTTGAATTTTTCTAGATGAATATATGAATTCAGATGCTTGAGGTCTAGAACTGGCCTCCAATCCCCCGATTTCTTTTGTACAAAGAATAGGGTCGAGTAAAATCCCCGCTTTCTTTGCTGGTCTGGGACTGGTATTATTGCCTGTTTCTGAATTAGGCCCTTTAGGTAAGTATCTAATATCAGCCTCTTGTCTGTCGCGGTAGGAATCCTTGTTTCTTTGAAATGATCGACTGGAGGAGCTTTTGTGAATTTCCAGAAATGTCCTGACGTCACAGTTCTTAGTACCCAAGGGGAATGCACATGATGACTCCAAACCTGAGCGTAATTCTTCAGCCTCGCTCCTACTGGACATTCCTGGATTCGTTGATTGTCAAAAGGACTTCTTAGGTGCCCCCGTAGGTGCCGCTTTCTGTTTATAGCTCTGCCATAACTGGTCTGGCTCACTTGCCAATTTCTTCTATAGTTTCTCCCCGGCTTATAATTTCTTGCGTTTCTGTATCTCGACGTTTGTTGTTGAGCCTGTGTAGCTGAAAATTGCTTCATAGGCCTTCTGTCCTGTGGTATGAGACCCGACTTCCCCCCAGTTACTCTGGTGATGGCTGAGTCCATCTTATCTCCAAACAAGGACTTACCATCAAAAGGTATTTTGCACCAGAGCAACCGGGAAGCCGGATCTGCCACCCAGGACCTAAGCCACAGGGCTCTCTTTGCCGTCACCAAAACCAGCATAGATCTGGCTGACGAACGGATAACGTCAATAGCTGCTTCTCCTACGAAGTCTCCTGTGACTTTAAGATCTTCGAGCGCAGCTATCAACTCTTCTTTGTCTGCGTCCTCCTTAATTCTTTGTTCGAGGTTGTCCGTCCATGCCCTAATGGCTTTGGCAACCGATGTAAGGGCGATTGCAGGCTTACATGCCCCTCCGCAACCTGTATAGATTTTTTTGAGATCTAAATCCAGTTTCCTGTCCAAGGGATCCTTGAATGCGATGGAATCCTCTATTGGTAGCGTGACGTGCTTTGCAAGACGAACAACTGATGCGTCTACTGTAGGCGCATTCTCTAAGGACTTTATCTCTTCCTCCGGTAAAGGGTATAACTTCGACAATCTATTGGCCAATGGCGTCTTCTTTTCAATCTTTTGCCACTCCTCATGAATCAACTCCTGAAACTCCTCCATAACTGGGAAAGTAGTTTTAGTCTTATTCAGATGAGCATAGTACTTCTTCGGTTTTTTAGACACTTCCCCCGCATCAGGGTCTGGGTCCACCCAGCCAATTGCTTCCCATACTGCTTTCGCATATGGTTCCACAAGGGCAAAGTCAAATCCTATCTCTAATTCAACCTCCGAGGTTGCCATAGATGATGTCGAGGGCTGATCCAGGGGGTAAGACAGTTGATCTGTTTGTGCCGTTAACTTTGCTATGTAATCCTGCTTTGAGTCTTGCACAGCTTTTTGTATTATTTCTGTTACATTCACAGGTTCCGCTGTGCTGTCTTTTGCCATCTCGCGGAAACAATCTGCGCAAACCACTTTTCCAGGAACCGCCGGCTGTGCACATGCCCAGCACTGTTTGTCTTGTTCTCGGTAAATCGGAGACCTTGATCTTGACTTGGACCTCCTGTGTGACTTTGAATGTTTTGACTTTCTCCGATGTGATCTCTCTCTAGACTTCGAACTTTCTCTTCGTCTGTTCCGCGGTGGCGATTTTGATGAACGTCTCTTGTTGCGAGACCTTGAACTGCAGAAAAAAAACAATGCAGTAATGAGCACTCCTATTCTCTTCTTCCCCTTTACAAACTTACCTTATGACCCCCTTACCTCTGATTGTGGTGCTGGTCTCTGTGAGGCCTGTAGGCATCCATGATTAGGCAGCTAATGCAGCTGCAAAGAAGAGAGATAGAGCAGAAAATGAATGGACTGTCCAGATGACAGACCCAATCATAAAACAAAAAGACTTCCCCTCTGCATTACCTGACAAGGGTCCAGAGCGCTGTATACAGCTATTGCTGAGTGATCACAGCTCGCAGCCTCTCCTGCTCCTTGCTGCAACTGCGCGCACAGTCTCCAGACACTTTCCTTCCCATGCCACCGCTTTAAATAGACTGTGCGCGCAGAATTCCGTACCGCTTCCGGTTTCCGCGTTGCAGTCATTAGCCCACCAATCCAATGCGGCGGAAGTGACGCTCCGCTTACTGGGCTTCCGGTTTGCCGTTGTGCGCTCCACTCTTTCTCCAGGAAGCTATAAGATAGTGGAGCGCACGCCGCTTATGCCGCGCACAAGGCTCTGAATGCGACCCGCAGAGGGAAAGGGGAAAGGATGCCGGCCCGACCACCCATTTAGAGCGGTGAGTAAATAAGGAGTATCCCAGCTTAAATTGTAAGACACTATTAGTGTCTGTCATACGGACGAGACTCCATCCGACCCCCAAGACCAGCAGAAGGGGGTCACCATATATAAGCCCATTTAGAGCTTGTTACAATGGCAAAGCTACAGGGGAGGCAACCTGTGCTATGGTCACATGATGCGACCGGTAAGGGGGGAAAAATAAAAATGTTTTGCAGGAACAAACCTGCCGTCCTGTGAGGTGAGGGACCAGAAAAAAAGACAGCCTGGCGGCTGGACTCACAAAACACTTATACTCTATACGTCCAGGGCCGGCCTTTGACCTGAGCGACCGGTGCGATCGCTCAGGGCGCCGGCTTCCAGGGGGCGCTCCTCTCCCCTGGCTGCGTGTTTTTGCGGCCCCGGCTGGGTACTCCCTCTCCGCCCCCTGGTGCCGCTGCTGGGGGTGATGTGCGTGCGCCGTGATGGAGGGGGGAGCCGCGGGGAGGGCAGCCCGACCTCTCCCTCCCTTCCTCTCCGGGCCACCCTCTGTGCTCAGTGCTCCCCCCTCCGATGCAGACTGCAGCAGAAAGAACTCACCTCCCTGGTTCCGATCGCCGGCGCCTCTCACTTGCCGCTGGTATCTTCTACATTAGTTACTGATGCACACTAAACTTCCTGCTTAACAGGAAGTTTAGTGTGTATCGGTAAACTATGTAGAAGAGAGTAGACCAGCGGCAAGTGAGAGGCGCCGGCGATCGGAACCAGGGAGGTGAGTTCTTTCTGCTGCAGTCTGCATCGGAGGGGGGAGCACTGAGCACAGAGGGTGGCCCGGAGAGGAAGGGAGGGAGAGGTCGGGCTGCCCTCCCCGCGGCTCCCCCCTCCACTATGCGGGGGGGGGCACCTACCTACCTTATACTGGGGGCAGCTACCTATCTAACCTATACTGGGGGCAGCTACCTATCTAACCTATACTGGGGGGCACCTACCTAATCTAACCTACGCTGGGGGGCAGCTACCTATCTAACCTATACTGGGGGCGGCTACCTATATAGCCAATACTGGGGGCACCTACCTATACTGGGGGGCACCTACCTACCTAACCTAACCTGGGGGGCAGCTACCTATCTAACCTATACTGGGGGCAGCTACCTATCTAACCTATACTGGGGGGCACCTACCTATCTAACCTATACTGGGGGCAGCTACCTATCTAACCTATACTGGGGGCAGCTATCTAATATATACTGGGGGCAGCTACCTATCTAACCTATACTGGAGGGCACCTACCTATCTAACCTATACTGGGGGGCAGCTACCTATCTAACCTATACTGGGGGTGGCTACCTATATAGCCAATACTACGGGCACTTACCTATACTGGGGGGCAGCTACCTATCTAACCTATACTGGGGGGCAGCTACCTATCTAACCTATACTGGGGGCGGCTACCTATATAGCCAATACTGGGGGCACCTACCTATACTGGGGGGCAGCTACCTATCTAACCTATACTGGGGGGCAGCTACCTATCTAATCTACACTGGGGGGCAGTTACCTATCTAATCTATACGGGGGGCACCTACCTATCTAATCTATACTGGGGGGCAGCTACTTATCTAACCTATACTGGGGGCACCTACCTATCTAACCTATACTGGGGGCAGCTACCTATCTAATCTATACTGGGGGCATCTACCTATCTAATCTATACTGGGGCAGCTACCTATCTAACCTATGTTGCAGGTACCTACCTATCTAACCTGTACTGGGGGCACCTACCTATCTACCTACACACTACTAAGCCCCCCCCCCCCCATTAGTGTATGTGTGTGGTGCGCTCACACGCGAAGAGGATGAATGGGGGGGGGGGGGCACCAAAATCTGGTTCGCTCAGGGCGCTGTGAAACCTAAGGCCGGCCCTGTATACGTCCTATGGGGTATTGGGGGCGGGACTAATACCCGGTGTGTTGCCATGGAGGCATGGGGAAAGTGAATTACTGGGCCTTTCTCACAGAAATAAGAATATAAACATACAGCATAATGAACAGATTGGTATTCAACAGTCAGAAATTGCTCTGGGCATTAGACTGTAATACTAACAAAACAAGCACTAACCCTGTGATAGGTAGAACACTGTTTTGGTAAATCAGTGACCATGTTATTCTGCAGAGTGCTGATTGCAGTAACTAGTTAATTAGTCAACCCTCAGTGTCTGAAAGCAGAATACAAAAGCTGGATGAGATCCCATCAGCAGCAGCATTAATCTCAGCCTAGCAGTTCCCTCCTGCAAGGTGTGGAGGTGGCATATTATTCTCCAGGATCCAGAAGCGGCTGGCTGCTCTATACTGTGACCCCCTCCTTCCTTTATTTCAAATGCTTAGTCATTATCTTCAGGCTGCTGCATTTAAACTTTTAAGAAAAGAGCATACTTATAAATTACTTATGGTTTAGATAAGTTGTGCAGAATGAAAATGCATACTTCCCTGGAACAATGAGTGGTGAAAGTGTAAGCTATGTATACCGGTACATGGTTATTCAGCTCCCTGTACAACTCCATGGAGAGGGCAGGGGCTGGGCCACGCTATGGGAACTTCCTTTAAAGAGTAACTGTCTGGCATAAAATAAAAAATCAATTCTTTATTTTTATCTGGTAAATAAGTCATAAGGATGCTAACCAGGCAATCCAAAAGTTAAAAATCATTCCTATTTTTTTTCCCCATAAAACATCATTCTCTAGTTTCCTTGGTTCTCATTTGTTACATCTGCCGCACAAAGGAAGCAGGGCATGCTGGGTTTTCTTTTTTTCTTCTTTACTTTCCCCTCAGACGGGCGTAACTAGTAATAACTGGGCCCCCCTGCAAAACTTTGGATGGGGCCCCCTCCCGCCAAACACCTCCCCCCTGCCTTTCTGCACAGGTAAACTGAGAACCAACGTTATTCAATTGGCTAGTGCACACTTGAATGAGTTTCCCCCATACAGGTAAAAACAAACAGCAGTGAAGCACTGCACACATTTTCTCTTATCAATTGCATTAACTTATGTGATAAAACATGCATGTTTTCACATGTGTGCAGAAAACACATACAGAAAACTGACAGACGAGTGTGCTCCCAGCCTCAGCTTATTACACTCACTCTGTCCATCTCTGATTGAGCAGAACTGGCTCTGCAGACTCTTCCAACATCCAACATCACTACAGTACAGAGCACTTGGGGAGGGGTGGAGAGGCTGGGGGCGGGGCGCTGTACAGAAGAGCCTGCTGTACACTGAATAGGCACTGTCAACAAATCTTTGGCTGCAAAACTTTGTATGATTCCTTATCAGTGGCTGAGCAGATGCAGTCATTAGAACAATTGTGCAGAGAGCAAAACCTTTTTTTTTTCTCCGTGCCCTTAGTTGTGATTATCTCAGGACGGGGCCCACTGTGGCTTCTGGGCCCCCCCTGCAGCTGCATCCCTTGCAGGGTCTATTGTTCCGCCCCTGCCCTCAGACATAACTAATGCAGCCTGCTTGGCTGAAGCCTCTTTCCCTCCTGTTTTCCCCGCCCACACCTCTGTTCCTCTCTGATTGGCTAATATTTCTCAATGCACTTTCTACTGCAGAGCTGGTTGGAAGTATCTGAAGTCGGGAGGGGGGCGGACGATGATACACAGACAGAGTAAGGGAGAAAATTATGTCAGAATTGGCTTCAAGCTAGACACAGACAACACAGACAAAATGCAAAATCCTAGGAAGCATTTCCTCTTTTTTTACTATAGAAAAATCACTAAAATCTGAGATAGTATGGCTGACAGCTCCTCTTTAAAGTTCTTGTGGAGCAAAGGTCGTGAGTGGGTTGGGGGGATGGGGCAGTGATCCATCTGGACATATTATTAGTTAGGGCTGGTTCACACGGGCGTCTGCTGAGCTTTTGCTTGGCGCCGCGTTCAAACGCCAGCGTTTAAACGCTAGCGTTTAAAAGCAAGCTTTTGAAGGCTTTTGGGAAGCGTTGAAGGCTAGCAGTTCTGGTCTCTGCTATAGTTTCCTGGCGTTTACCGCCTCTGAAAGCAACATGTTTTCGAGACTAGACGCAACGCTGGGATCTACCGCCAGGCTTTTATGAAAGCCTGCAAAAGCCAGCTCTAAACGCTCCGATTCACTTGAATGGGGACGGCGGTAGATCCCAAAAAACGCTGCGTCTGAAATGCCGCTTAAACGCCACAAAAACGCCCATGTGAACCAGCCCTTAGGAGGCCAGCAATGTCAAGGGACACACTTTGCATTTCCAGTCAGAATGATCAGAAACAATTGTTTTGGCCAAAAAACAAACACACCATAAAGTGTGTCTGTAGCTTTAGTGTACTTTTATGTGATTGTGGTTACATGTGTAAAATGTGGATCTCATAAACAGTGCAATATACTTGAATTATTGATATCAGCTCTGTTTTATTATACAAGCATGTCATGCCTATTGTTTATAGTTCAAAAACGGTTCTCCGCTCGCACTAGTATATTTAGTGCTTGCTGATGTGCTTATGACCCATGTGTGGGATTAGGATGGAAGAGATACAATTTACACCAAGAGGGGAGGGAAAACATTTAGGACTCGCTCAGACTATGCGCACTGCCTTGCACATTTTGGCAGAGCGCATAGTGTGCGACACGCAAGAACGGTAGAAGGACATAGACAGCCCTTCTACTGTTCCCTTCATATGCGCTGTGCAATAGTGTGATGCGCTATCGCACTGCTGCATGCATTTTTCAGGAATCGCAGTGCAGATCCCATTCACTGTAGTGAATGGGATCTGCAGCACAGCGCATAGTAGCGCAGATGGCGTGTGATCGTACGCGTTGCGTTCCGATCGCACAGCCATCTGCTCTAAATGATCTGAACGAGGCCTAAGGAAAATCAACACATTTTTCAACCAGGAATTTGGCCAATCCGTAGTCAATCTAATATCAGCTGCCTATAAAAGGAATTTTTTAACCTCTGCTTTTGCCACTGTGAAGGCGATGTATGGGCAGATGCGACCAAGAGACAAATCTCTCTTATCGAATCTGATAAGAGAGAGATCTGTCAGCTGCCCATACACCACAGGCCAATTCCCGATCAATTTCAGCATTAAATCGATTAGGAATCGGCCTTGTGCGCTGCCTCGCTGCGGTGCCCCCCTAATGTAATGCCCCCCGTGCCCCACATAAAGTGTATACATTACCTGTCCAGGGCCTCCGCTTGTCCCCCACTGGCTTCCGGTATTCCCCCACTCCATACACATGCACCCCACGTGGTTTCCTAGTAATGGCGCAGGTGTGTGACGTCACACGCATGCCCTTGCTAGGAAACCATGTGGGGCGTGTGTGTATGGAGAGGAGAATGCGCCTGGAGCAGCGGGGGACAAGCAGAGGCCGCGGACAGGTAATGTATACTTTACGTGAGGCACCAGGAGGGGGGGACATTTAAATTAGGGGAGCATAGCGGCAATGCAGTGGATGATTTCATCAAGAACGGCCGGAAATCCCCGCCGCGCACGCCATTCTTGCAGCATGCGCGATAGACAATGTGACCTATTTCCGTCCCGAAATTGGTCGCTTTGTCGGTTGGGCATGTACTTGGCGGCACCGATTTTCATCCAATTCGATAATAATCGAATTGGATGGTCGATCGGCCGTCAAGCCGTCTGACGTATGACCACTTTTAGGACTGATGATCCTGTAGAATTAGTTGGTTAGTGAGTTTCTCCCAACTGAGGTACAATTTTTTTCTTTTTCATGTGTCTTGAGGTTACTGTCCTTTCTACCCTCAGCTGCAGCAACACCATGTCCTCCCTCTAATGTGACTACACTTAGGGATGTCAAACTCCAGTTCTCAAGGGCCGAGATCCTCACACCATTTTGCCACAGCTCAAATTAATTGATGGGACTGAATCAGGAGGGTGTGTTTCATCAGGAAGAACACATTTCTCCATTTTTCAGTCCATCCTAAACACTGGCATGGATATGGCCCTTGAGGACTGGAGTTGGACAGCTTGTCCATGACTGTAAGACCAAAGTGCTAGCCATTACATCACTGTGCCACCCAGTTGTTTTGGGTGTTAAAAATTAAGCAGGTAGACTCAGGAACCATGCTGAACAATGTCTGTCACACAGCTGATTAAAGTGATAAGTAAAAGTTTCTAGCTTATATGTAAGTACAGGTAATACGGACTGCAGTTTGGAATTGGAATGCAGGTTACTAAAGATGAAAGAGAACTTTGTACAGCAATACAATCATTGTCTTTCAGGGCTATAAATAGCTGCGTACTTAAAGGGAAACTGAAAAGAAAATAAACTTATGAGATTATGAATTGTACAGCTAAGAAATAGAACATAAGTATAAAAGATATGAGTCTCATATTGTTTCCAGTACAGGAAGAGTTAAGAAATGTCACTTGTTATCTATGCAAAAGAGCTTCTCTGAGCTATCCGACCCAACTTGGGTTGAAGACAGTGCTGTTTTCTGAAGCACTTATACATCAAAGAAACAGTGAGAGGCAACTTCAGATAAAGTTTTACTGCAGGGAAGTTCAAAGGTTCATTAGCTCTGCTCTGTTTCATAGTTTAAAATACAGAGTTCAGTTTGTAAACTGCAAATATTAGAAAATTATGCAATGTTATAAAAAAAATCTATATACCGTATATTATGGGGGAAAAGACGACTTGGTGTATAAGACGACCCCCCAACTTTTCCAGTTAAAATATAGAGTTTGGGATATACTCCCTGTATAAGACTACCCCTCTTCCAACGCACACCAAATAAAAATAAAAAAAAAACATCATATACTGGTATGAACAAATTCTGGTGCTGTACTGTATCTGGTACCCAGTATATAACAGTATACAGGCGATTGACTGGTTGGATTGGTCAGCTCTCCTTGTCTACCTGTTTATCAGAGCGGTATGGAAGAATAGATTGCGCTGTGTCCATAAAACATGCCTCCTTCACCCGTCTGGCCCACCCTTGTATCCTATTTACCGCCTTCTCTGCCTCTCAGATCTCGCACATGTGCACCTGCACCTCTTCGCTACAGTACTTAGCAGCGATATCTGAGAGTCGGTAACAGGACAGGGCGTATCATCCGGCATCAATGGCACTCGGCATATAAGACAACCCCTGACTTTTCAGAAGATTTTCAAGGGTTAAAAGGTAGTCTTATACGCCAGAATATACAGTTACTAAAAATAAAAATATGAGACTCTTTTCTTTGCTACTAATTTTCTATGGGTTTTACCTTTGATTTCCCATTAATTGTTGTATAGAGTACCCGGATTTTTCCCAGATGCAAAGTTTTATTGTGTTTTGTGTAGTTAGAGCTCTATAAAAGAACCACTAGTTATATACACTCACCTAAAGGATTATTAGGAACATCTGTTCAATTTCTCATTAATGCAATTATCTAATCAACCAATCACATGGCAGTTGCTTCAATGCATTTAGGGATGTGGTCCTGGTCAAGACAATCTCCTGAACTCCAAACTGAATGTCAGAATGGGAAAAAAGGTGATTTAAGCAATTTTGTTGCTATGTTGGTGCCATATGGGCCGGTCTGAGTATTTCACAATCTGCTCAGTTACTGGTATTTTCACGCACAACCATTTCTAGGGTTTACAAAGAATGGTGTGAAAAGGAAAAAACATCCAGTATGTGGGCGAAAATGCCTTGTTGATGCTAGAGGTCAGAGGAGAATGGGCCGACTGATTCAAGCTGATAGAAGAGCAACGTTGACTGAAATAAACACTCGTTACAACCGAGGTATGCAGAAAAGCATTTGTGAAGCCACAACACACACAACCTTGAGGCGGATGGGCTACAACAGCAGAAGACCCCATCGGGTACCACTCATCTCCACTACAAATAGGAAAAAGAGGCTACAATTTGCACGAGCTCACCAAAATTGGACAGTTGAAGACTGGAAAAATGTTGCCTGGTCTGATGAGTCACGATTTCTGTTTCAGAATTTGGCATAAACAGAATGAGACCATGGATCCATCATGCCTTGTTACCACTGTGCAGGCTGGTGGTGGTGGTGTAATGGTGTGGGGGATGTTTTCTTGGCACACTTTAGGCCCCTTAGTGCCAATTGGGCATTGTTTAAATGCCACAGGCTACCTGAGCATTGTTTCTGACCATGTCCATCCCTTCATGACCACCATGTACCCATCCTCTGATGGCTACTTCCAGCAGAATAATGTACCATGTCACAAAGCTCAAATAATTTCAAATTGGTTTCATGAACATGACAATGAGTTCACTGTACTAAACTGGCCCCCACAGTCACCAGATCTCAACCCAATAGTGCATCTTTGGGATGTGGTGGAACGGGAGCTTTGTGCCCTGGATGTGCATCCCACAAATCTCCATCAACTGCAAGATGCTATCCTATCAATATGGGCCAACATTTCTAAAGAATGCTTTCAGCAGCTTGTTAAATCAATGCCATGTAGAATTACGGCAGTTCTGAAGGCGAAAGAGGGTCAAACACCGCATTAGTATGGTGTTCCTAATAATCCTTTAGGTGAGTGCATGTGCCAAACGATTACTAGTTGCAAAAGCTTGTTGTACTGTATGTATACAATTTGTTCATGCTTGTATACCGTGTTTCTTTTTCTCATTATGGACACAGGTAGGTGTGTTGTTATTGACCTTGCTGAGCCTATTGTAAATACAATGAAAAAAAATCAATACAAATATTGTAAAAAATGAAGAAAAAAAAAAGAAAACTGCCACACGTGATCATGAATAATCATTTACAATGACAAATGTCTAAAGTATGTATCAGGCTTCACTTGTGAAGTGGGAGGGACAGAGGCCAAAAAAATGACCAAGTGTGTTTTACCTTTAAATGCATGGCATACAAAGATAGATACTGTATATACAACAGAAAAAATAAGGATTGTGGTGACCTTTTCCTATAAGACACTTTGAACATACAGGGCTATAGGTACAGTAACACTTTCATTAGCACATATGTATTAGTTATCTGTAATATTGTTTAACACACTGAAACTGGTCTTACAGTGAAATCTCACCGGCTTGGAATAGCAAAGTGGTTGCTGATCTCAGTGCAGGACACAGTAGGCTCTTAAGATGCCCATATATCACTTGGTTTTCCTCCAAGCAATTTAGGGATGGACTTTATTGGGTGATCAACAACAGTGTAGTCCAGGGGTTGGCAAACTTTTCTTGTATCGCAGCTTGAGTGTCTCCCTCCCTTCCTCAACTCCCTTTGGAAAATGAGCGCACAGGGAAAGATTGGGTGGTAACAACCCAATCACACTTTCCAGCTGCGTTCTCCATGGCGATGGTGGCTTCATGGGACACGCTGGTATGTACTGACGGCAGGTCACATGATGCTGCTGTTGCCATGGAGTTTTACGCTGGAGTGTGAGATTGGGTAAGTTGCTTTTCTTGTACATGCGCTGCACACATTGTTGAAAATACAGCAGGAGGGAGAAGGGGAGAGGAGTGGAATCCTGCACTCTATCACTGGGCCTGCTTACTAGTGGCCACAGACCGTAGTTTGCCCAGCCCTGGTGTAGTCAATTGAAAGTTGATCAACTAGTGGCCACCACAGTGAGATCCTATAAGATTCTCCTTCACTAATCGAGCTGAACAATGTTGTGCTTCCATGCTCTGAAACCAAAAATTTATTTTGTGTCGATAGAAATCATGTGAACAGTGGCCGATATTTTCAATCCTGTCCAATCAAATAAACTGGTCTTTTTGACCAGATATTGGCCAACTTCCATCGATCAAACAGAATGGAAGATAATTAATTCTCCCCCAATCCAATAAAATGATCAAACTGAATGCTTAACTGAGCAGGCAAATTGAGTAATATATGGGCACCATTAGTTGTCTTCTGTGTCCTCCTCTGTTTTGCCCTGAACTTTCTGCCCAAGTTAGGTCGCTTTTGAAATGTATCAAATTAGTATGTTTGTTCATGCCCCTGGTAAAGCATCAGCCAGTGTTTTTGTGTTTTCTTTTTCAGTATTTTCAGTGTGAGTTGGGCCCTGTTGCAGAACTTGTTTTTCTCTGACCAATAGACAACAGATGACAGCAGTGCATTAGCCTTGCAGCTTGCTATGTCCCCTCCCGGCCTACTGTCTGCTCAGAAGACTATGCATGACCAACATTCCAGATTCAAGTCTTCCAGTGCTGTCATCCTTCAGTAGGCGCCCAAACTCATTCTTCTCCGGCCACCAGTGTCTAACCATGTAATGATGACAACTTTATGATGACTATGCTTGTGCTATTTAAATACGTGGAAATTATTAATACAGTACATCAACTTAAAGGGACTCCGAGCAGTGCAGAAACTATGGAAAGATGCATACCATTTTGAAGCTCTCTTTCTCCTCTTTCCAACGATATATCAACCGCCGACCTACGCCTTTTAGTTTTCGCTATTTTCGCAATCGAATTCGCGGCCGACGCAATTTCGATCGCAAAAATATCGAAAACTGAAAGGCGTAGGGTGGAGGTTTATGTGTCGTTGGAAGGAGGAGAAAGAGAGCTTCAAAATGGTATGCATCTTTCCATAGTTGCTTGTATTACACAGCGCGACTTTTTCCCAAAGTCGGCAGCTGAATGGAGCTGCCGACTTTGGGGAAAAGTCGTCCTGTGTAATACAAGTAACTATGGAAAGATGCATACCATTTTGAAGCTCTCTTTCTCCTCTTTCCAACGACACATAAACCGCTGCCCTACACCTTTTAGTTTTCGTTATTTTCGCTATCACAATCGCGTTTGCTGCGATTTCGATCGCGAAAATAGCGAAAACTAAAAGGCGTGGGGCGGCGGTTTATATATTGTTGAAAAGAGGAGAAAGAGAGCTTCAAAATGGCATGCATCTTTCCATAGTTTCTGCACTGCTCGGAGTCCTTTTAAGATATGTCCTCCTGATCTATAAGGCAAGTGTAATGCATAACTGAGGGAGGAGAGGCGGTCTTGGAGGAAGCAGAGAGACGTAAGCATAGGGCCATTGCCTGCAATGCACAGCCGATGTGACTCTTCTCTCCGGTCTGGCTTTGCACTCACACATCAGGGAGTGGGCAAAATGTCACTGGGAGCTTCAGGCGGCAAAAAGTCACTGGGAGCTTTCAGGCATGTGCAGTTGCAATGTTGACGATCTAGGCAAGCGCAGAATGTTCCTGGCCATGGGAGCACCATCGATGAGGTGCACAGGGCTAAACATGCAGCTTTTGGAGGGGACAGCAGCTGAATGGAACAGAGCTTTCTGCTTGTGTAGGCTGTAAAAGGAAGCAGGAGTTATGTCATTTTGTAATCAGAAATGTACAGATTTGTTACCTGGTCATATTGATCACATGCTTTTTCATTACATCTCTAGGAAGACATCTATATAAACTGACCATCTCTACGGGAGAATTTGTTTTCAGTCTCATAGCCAGGGTTGTAGCAATAGCCATAGCAGCCATAGCAGCTGCTATGGGGCCCTGGAGCAGAGGGGGCTCAATTCACCATTAACTTTCTTGTGTTCCTGAACCCTCAAACTTTGTCTGAGTGCCCATGAACTACAGTATGTGCTGTGTTAATTGCATGAGAATGTAAATTGTTCAATTAACTCATATCCATAGAGTAGGGGAAGGTAGCATTGCTTAAAGAGATTCATTGCTTAAAGAGATTCTAAAGCCTTTAAACAACATTTTCAGCCTTAGTTCTTCTACCCTATAAGTTTCTATGCCTGTTCTAATGTGGTCTGGATTACTGCAGCCTTTCCTAGTTGCACAGTGGCTATATTATCTCTATTATATAATCTAATATTCTTTCCTTTGTCAGCTTTGTCGAGCTCAGGCACTCAGGCAGGAATGTGCTGTTCCGCTTGTGATAGGATAGAAGCTATACACACCGTCTCCAGGCCCCCTGCATGCTCTGTATGAGTCACAGACTGAGATCCTCTCAGCCTATCACATGCCAAGTCTTTTGTTTGTAAACACTGCCTAAAATTGGCAATTACAAGCCAGGATTGCAGCAGGGAGTGGCAGAAACAGCACAGGGGAGCCCAGGAGAACATAATGAATAGAATGGTATGCTTTTTACCGTAAGAATTTTAGAGTGCAGATTCTCTTTAAAATACTTATTTTTACCTGCCAGTTATGTTAAGCAATGTTAGCAGTGCTGAAACGCCGCATTCCCACGGCAGAATGAAGGCAGTGGCGTAGCAATAGGGGGTGCAGAGGTAGTGACCGCATCGGGGCCCTTGGGCCAGAGGGGCCCCGAAGGGTCTACCCTCTATCACAGTATTAGCTCCCTATTGGTCCTGTGCTGATAATAATAACTTCTATAGATGCGTTGAATAATGGTAATCCTTAACACACTGTTCCCCATCCCCTTCTTGCAACTCTGACACTGTGGTTGTCGTTTGCAAGTTTTGGTACGCCATATCAATTGTTATGTATAGAGTGCTTGGGGGGGCCCCATGTAAAACTTGCACCAGGGCCCATAGCACCTTAGCTACGCCACTGAACGAGGGCTTTATACCCCCCCCAAATACAGGGGCAAAATTCCACGACTTTCCAGGTTGTGGATTTTGCTGCCCAGGGAGGCAGAGCTTTGTGCTGTAGCTCTGCCTCTACTGGAGTCAATCTCTGCTGATCTCCGCCTCTCCCTGCCCCTCTCAGTGAAAGGAGAATGAGAGGGGCGGGGAGAGGCAGCGATCGGCGGAATATGTTGCTGCATTATAAATAAAGAATTCAAATATTAACAGTGTAGTTTCTTTGGGGAACTGATGCACTTTTTATGGTTACAATACTGTTATTACTATATACTGGGGTTACTAATTAGATATCAAACCTGAGAACGGCAATCAAGGTTGGAATATGTACACAAATTTTGTATTGAAAATTTACAATAATCTTGAATTTTTACATTTCCTGTTACTGTCAACATGGGCTTGATTGTTTTTTTTCTCATATTTGATTCCTTTTATTAATAAGCCAGGAATAAGCAATATTTCTTTACAAAAAGTGCAAAATCAGTTCTGCTTAATCCCTTAACCTTTTAGCATCCAAACAAAATGAAACTTTATGTGGCCGTAGGGCTGAATTTCTCCTGCTGCTGCCTTCCCCAGCCTGGCAGGCTATGCAGAACGGCGTTGGAGGTTTTATACTTACCTGGTGATTGGGGCTCAGAAAATGGTGTCAGCAGTGCACCACGACCCGGTGGTGGAAGATGAACAATCTCTTTCATTACTCATCTTCCACCATTGGGTGGCGGTGCACTGCTGACACTATCTTCTGAGCCCCGAGCTGTAAACGGAAATCAAAGGAGGATGTCAGGAGTATATAGCTGTGGGTGCGGGAAAAGAAGAAACCGGTCCAGCGTCCGAAATAGGAAAATATAAAAACGCTCCCTCCAGAGCGCGTTCTGCCGTCTGAGGTTAAAGAGAACACGAGGCCAATATATGAAATCTTAATAAGACACAGAGGCATTTCTGTGTACAATGACATGCTTCTGTGTCATTCTGGACTGGCCCCAGTCCCCCCCCCCCCCATGCTTTGCTTCCCCCAACCCCCCCTCCCCCCGACAAATACCGGCAGGCTAGCGACAAGCAGATTGTCGCCAGCCTGCTATTTACCTGCTCTTGTCAATCAGCTTGTCCTGTATAGCGTGGCTCCCCCCGCCGCTCCCCGCCTCTGCTTGTTTCCTCCAATCGGAAGCTAAGCCACAACCCAGGAAGCGGTTAGTACAGAGGCATGTCATTTTATACAGGACATGCCACTGTGTCTTATTATTTTTTCATATATTGGCCTCAGATTCTCTTTAAAATGAGTGCAGGATCTTCAGACAAAATATTTTTAATAGACACTGCATTGTCCTTAAGGCTTGGTACAAACATAAATCTGTACATTTACAGTCCAGTCCTGACTTGCTGGTTTTACCTGACTGGACCAGAAATGTACACCTGACCTTTTATGTGTGAACCAAGCCATAAAAAAACTCATACAAAACTGATGCCAACTATTAAAACCGACATGACAGGATTGGACCTTTTACTGTATGTACCACCCTTCATCTGCAAACATGTACGCAGGTCTTGAGCTCTCTCTCACTGAGACAGAGCCAGTTCTTGCCAGAATGGGGCCCTGAGGTCGCTCCACTGCCAATACTCCACAGGGACCCCGGGGACTATTATTCACTTGGGGGGACCAGCTGGCTCTGGGTCCCTGGGCGATTGCCCAGTTAGCCCCTATGGAAGTGCGGCCCTGCAGTGAGAGCAGCTTAATGGGGGGGGGGGGGGGGGGGTTAACCACCGGCTATTAACTACTGGGGCCGGGGTCCCCTTAAGTATGTGACTTATGGCAGCTGCTATCTTAATCCCTGTGCCACTGAGTTTAGGCACACCTGCAATTCTATATAGGGCCTTGCTAAAGAATTCACCCCTTTTTGGCTTTGCATTTTGTTACATTTTAACCTGTAATTTTAATGTTTTTAATCTTATTTTGAGTGATGGTCTGGATCTGCACGAGTCTACCTTGGTGAAGTGCAATATATATATATATATATATATATATATATATATATATATATATATTTAAAAACTTGAATAAACTGCAAATTGTCATGAAGCCCCTGGCAACAAGTCCCAGTGCACCTAGTTATCTTAATTCACGTAATTAAAAAGTTAAATGAAGTCCACCTGTGTACAATCTAAGTGTCACATGATCTGTCAGTATAAACATACCTTTTCGGAAAGACCCCAGAGGCTTCAACACCACTAAGCAAGAGGCATCTCACCATATAGACCAAGGAGCTCTCCAAACACATCAGGAACAAAGTACAAGTCAAGGATGGGTTATAAAAAATGTCCAAAGCTTGGATCATCCCCCGGAGCACCATCAAGTCCACATCTTCAAATGTAAAGGACATGGTACCACAACATACTAGGGAAGAAAGGGCCACCCACCAAAACTCACAGACTGGGCAAGGAGGGCATTCATCAAAGAGGCAGCACATAGACCAAAGGTAACCCAGCAGGAGTTGCTCTGTCCATAGGACCATAATAAGACATACACTCTACAGATCAGGACTTTATGAAAGAGTGGCCAGAAGAAAAGCTATTACTTATTATTACACATAATATTTGTAATGTTATTACAAATAAGTAGACATGTTCTGAGTTTGCCAAAAGGCATTTCATAGATTCGCCAAATATATGGAGGAAAATGCTCTAGTCAGAGGAAACTAAAATTGAACTTTTCGGGCACCAAAAAAATGCGATGTTTGGCGCAAACCCAACACATCCCATAACCCCAAGAATGCCAATGCCACAAGGAAACATGGTGGTTTCAGCATCATGCTGTGGGGATGTTTTTCAGCAGTAGGGAATGGGAAACTGGTCCAAGTCAAGCAAAGATGGATGTTGCTAAATACAGGATTATTCTTGAGCAAAACCTGTATCAGTTTACCAATGATTTGAGACGGGAACAGACATTTACCTTCCAGCAGGACAATAACCCAAAGCATTCTGCTAAAGCAGCACAGAATTGGCTGCAAAAGTGGCTCCACAAAGTACAATAATACATCTTCAAAGTTGTTGGCATGTTATATCAACAAAGTGGTGCAAACAATCCATTTTGATTCCACTTTGTGAGGCACCAAACCATGAAAAAATGCCAAGGGGGAAAATGCTTTTGCAAGGCACTATATGATAGTCCCCATGTACATTTTAGATTAGAAACTGGACCCAGCTAATGATAGCTTACGTTTTGTGTGACATGTGATTATGCAGGGCTGGCGCTTCCATAAAAGTAAGGGTTGGGCATTTGCCCCCAGGCCCTTGACCTTTCCCTTAACACTTACATTCTCCTCAGGGCCCCTGCACAATAGCAGCATTGGTATCTCACCTGTACCAGCAGCCGGCATGCTGTTCTTTTACTTTGTGCTTCTGGACTTCTTCCCGCTGTCTGCCTCTTGTTAGTGGTGCAAGTCATTAGGCTTATGCATTACATGTGACGGTTACAAGAGGCAGACAGCAGGAAAAAAGATGGGAGCAGTATGCCAACCATTGGGACAGGTTGGATACGATGCTAAGATTGTGCAGGGGCCCGGGGGAGCAAGTAGGAGTTTAGGGGGGAGCTCGGGTGCCTGCAGCCAGTTCAGGGGGCCCTAAGGGAGAAGTTTGCTGGAAGGGGCCCCAGGTTACCTTTGTCCCAGGGCCTCATCGGCCCATGAACCGACCCTGTGATTATGAAGCACCTACCTTTACTATTTAGAAGAGAGAAATGATCAGGCCCACTAGCAGATCTCTTAACCATGTGGCATGCCCCTATGCACAATAATCAATGCTCTTGGTGTATAGAAGTGTACATCAATTAGTCCTACATGGCTCGAATAACTGACCCTGAAATCTGCTGATAACTACATACTGGTCAGTGGCTGCCCATACACATTTACGTGTAATAACTCCTTGCAGCCAAGCATCAGGAATGACAAGCTCCTCGCTACACCACCTGCTGCAGTATGAAGCTCTCTGCTAAGCATATCAGGGCTGAAACAAGAGCTCAGTGAAGGCCACTGCAAGTTTCAAGCTGCCTATCTCAAATAACTTCTCTTTATCTATATTGAGTAATTAATTAGCAGCCTATGAAACACTTAAGCTGCTGGCTGCCACATATAAGAACGCCAATAAGAGCAGTCCAACTAGCCTCGGGTACCTGATCTGCCAGAATCATGCATCCTTGTACCGGGAGTGTGAGAGTATACACCACCGTCAACTGCTTATTAGGGGAAACCTGTAGATGTCAGAAATGGATAGAAATGCATCAGACCAAATCCCCACCCCTCCAAATACAAAAAGAAGCATTCTATCACATTTTTGGTACAGTCTGGGGATAGATGAGCCCATGAACTTATCACCACACAAGGCTGGATTTATACTTTTTGTGCCCCTATGCCTGATTCGGATTCTGAAGTATGTTGTGTCTCCCCTTTCTTGTGCAGCAGAGCCCCTCCCATTCCATGTGCAGCCCCCTCTTCCATGTACAGCAGTCCCTTTCATGAACAGCTTCCTTGAGCATCAATTTCCCTTTTTTATGTGTTGCTCTCCATTTTCAGCCTCCTCTTTCATATGTAGCAACCCCTCTTTCATGTCCAGGCGGGCCATGGCCTTTGTGGCCTTTCCAGAAATGCGGCCCTGCCACCACAAGTCTGTTTTAAAATGATGCTGATGCACCACTTTCTCAACCCTTCTTTTTCTATATTAGGTCTCTTGCTAATGTAACAGTGGTCTGTTACATAACAGTAAGGATATGTCTAGACAACAAACAAAAGCTGCCTTATGCACCCATTTATGATTTGTTGGACAACTAGCTAATTTCTGGACTGGCATGCTCTATGCTCCTGAGGAGACTGAGCTTGGAAAATAAAGCAGCTGGGCACGTTGGGGGCACATAGACACACAGGTCTCAATTCTGGTAGGGTTATCAATCAAATTGAGTGACATTTAGCAATTCTGGTAGATTTTAGTCATGTTTTACCTCATGAGGTAAATTATGAGGTAATTCATGAGGTAATTTACCGAAAATAGCTATTCTCATGGAAATTAGGGAGCATGTTAGCACATAATTTACCGATCATTTTAAGACCTGCCTGTACCTGGACGTAAAGTCAATTTGTATGCATTTTGCAGTTTTTAGTGGAGTTCTTATTGCTGTTTTAGTGTCGTTCCTATTCAGGTTGTGTAATAGAAAAGAATAGTCGAAATAAAACTCCAAATATTTCCTAGATTTTTTTTTTATAAGGGATGCCTATAAATATACTTTTCATAGGGTGCTACATAATGAAATATACCCTCCCCCCTCAAAAAAAAAAAAAAAAACAACATCTCCCAAAGACTCTCCTAACTTATGGAAGACAATTAAAAACGACTATTATTTATTTACTGTACTGCATGCTTACCACTGAAATACCTTAATGTTTTACCTCACTTCATGTATTTACCTCATGTTTTACCGCATGTTTTACCTCATGTTCGGAAATGGAGAAAAATCTTTCAGAATTGCTAAAAAAAGAGGAAAATACCTACAGAAAATTATTTACCTCACATAGCTACCAGAATAGAGGCCATAGATGGGGAGACCTGGGGCTGAGTAGTCAGTGCGCGGCTACTCAGGCTGAAATCTATAGAAAATCTGTGCCTAGAATGTGGAAGGATTCAATCCCTCTCAGATCAGATCAGATTTAATGTGAGGGGGATCTATCTGATGGTCAGTATGACTGCTCAGTACCGTCCTGATGACGTCGGCCAGATCACGTGACCCGCACGGTGGAGTGCAGAAGACGCCGACCCGGAACCTGACCTGGCAAGGTCGGGATCTGCAGCGGAGAAGACCGGGAGCCTCCGGAGCTGCAGCGAGGGCACAGGACGGCTGCCACAGGCTGGAGGAAGCCCCAGGTAAGTGGATCTTTTTTTTTCATTTTGCTTGGATGTTTCCTTTGAGGCCTAATTTCCACCACTGGCATGCATCTTACACACACACACACACACACACACACACACACACACACACACACACACACACACACACACACACACACACTCACACTTGTGGAGAAAAATTTTAAAATTTAAAATATGTGCATATGTGCAAACATAAACCAATAAGAAGTACGTTTCTTCCAGAGTAAAATGAGCCACAAATTACTTTTCTCCTATGTTGCTGTCACTTGCAGTAAGTAGTAGAAATCTGACAGAAGCGACAGGCTTTGGACTAGTCCATCTCTTCATAGGGGATTCTCAGCAAGGCTTTTATTCTTTATAATTATATTCCATAAAAAGGATTTAAACAATGATGCTGGCCGGCATCCCTGCTCGCTACACAGTTTTTTGGCAGTTGGATAGAGCAACTGCCATTCACTAAGTGCTTTTGAAAATAAATCCCTGAGAATCCCCCATGAAGAGATGGACTAGTCCAAAACCTGTCGCTTCTGTCAGATTTCTACTACCTACTGTAAGTGACAGCAACGTAGGAGAAAAGCAATCTAATGATGGGCATACACCTATACAATTATGCGCCGGATCGAGCCGCTGGCTCGATGCCGGCGCATCCCCGCTCGTCCGCGCGTGCCCGCGGAGCGATTCCCGCTCGTCCCCGCTGGCGCTCCTTGTCAGCCGCTTGATTCCCCGCTATTGTCAGCCGGCGGGGATCGAGCGGGGAATCTATCCGGCAGGAAGCAAAATGCCGTGTATGCCCAGCATTAGGCTTATTTTACTCTGGAAAAAAACATACTTCTTATTTGTTTATGTTTGCACATATTTTAAATTTTATAATTTTTCGCCATAGTGCCCCTTTAACATGAATTTTTGAAAGTGTCTGGCATACATGACCCCTTTCTCCTCTTTTTCAAAATCTATGCGCATTTTCCCATTTCACATGCAGAGTTATTGAGATTCGGACACAAACACTTGCAACATGCGAAAAAATGTAGCAGGCTGCCAGTTCTTTCCTGCAACGCAAATGAAAATTCCCAAGTTATGGAAACAAGCCCATACACTTTCATTAACACAAACACATAAATTCGCATGTAGTGGACACAAGGCCTAAAGGAAATCTCCAGCTGGGTAGAGAGAGTGTTTTATGTCACATGAATCGTATTGCTGTCTGATTGCTGCATTTCAAAAACAGCTTGACTTTGGCACCAAGTCCTCTGGAACAGCAGCTGAATGGCAAGCAAGCACATAAAGAGGACCAGGATTTGGTTGCAGGTATTAAGCCCTTGCAACTGGAACGTGATCAGTCGCGGTAATGAATGAATGAATGGCAGGGCTATAATATTCTATGCATGGTGCTTACTCTACATATCCTCAATCCTAAACTTCCCTCAGACTTTTTAATAAGCAATGCATAGGGTGACACTTTATTAAGAACTCACTTTGCAAGTAACAGAATAAGTTGGCTGAAACTTGGAGCTGTAGAAATGCTATGTAAGGAAGCTGTTCTGCTGTGACGCAGCTGTGCTATAAATTTGTCCATAAGTGTCATCTTACTCCTGAGCCATTCCTAAGGAACGTATGACATTTACCTGATATAGTGCAAGTCTGTCAAACATGCAACATTAAAAATCATAAATCTGCCCTGCCTTGTTCATACTACACAGACTAATGTCCCATGGCTGCCCCTCTGGAGAGCAACAGGCTTATGGGATTATTACTATTATGCAACTACTGTAACCCAGAAGTAATAGATGTGTCATCAATCCTGCATAACAGTGTGGTTGTTTCCAAAATAAGTCAAGCTACATTGAAAAGATTGTGTTTACAAACAGAAGCACTGAGCCGGTAACAGGGGCAAAATACGTTTGTGGGAAAACATTTTTTTGCTACTTTAATCGCTACAAATTTCTATTGAGGAGACAGCACCAATCTACCTATGGAATTCCATGTATGTATGTTCTAACGCTTTTCAAGCTGGACAATGGTTCAGCTAAAAGAATAGTCAGAAAAAAGCATTTTGCTTATAGAAAGTTACATTAAATTTTTTTGACTAGTGACCCCCCCCCCCCCCCCCCCCCCCAAAAAAAAGAAAAAAACAACACAAACACCTTAGCCATCTAAGAGTCCTTAGGCCATATACTTATTCTCCTGAGTTTTCTCCAAGTAGATAACTTTTCATCTTCGATTTAGAGTAACTTTTTTTAGCATTTTACAATGGAAAAAGTACCAAAAGGTTGGCTAAAAAGCAAATTATTTTGATTATTTGTTTGCTTGCTGGTGGTTTAAAAGACATTTTATTGGCAAGTCTTAAAATATCACGTATGAGAAAACTTTTGAGAAAAAATAAATTGCATATAGGCCCAGGGCCCGTATACAATTAACTTTCTATGCAGTTAACTTTACCTCCTGATTTTTTTCTCCTAGGCGATATCTTCCTTGTCAATTAAATCACTGACAAGAAAATATGCAAAATTATTTTGATAGTATTTTTCACCTACTTTTTGGTACTTTTTCATTTGCAAAGTGCTGAGCAGTTATTTTCAACAGAAGATGATAACTCAGGAGAAAAAGTTAATTGCATATGGGCCCAGGTGACTCCAGAATAAGAGTGATGCCAGAGCACCTTTTATATTGACTTGCCTAAATGGAATCATAACTTAGGAACCATTTCCCTTAGGGCCGCGTTTTAAACTGATTTTAGGATTGCAAGGGCACCCTGATTGTTACCACGGTGCCCTTTTTTCAATGGCACAATTTGATTTTTGGCCAAATGCAGACACACTGGCCCTTATCCAATTCACGTTTTCTCCTAAGTTTTCTCCTAGAAGTTAATGTTTCATCTTCTCTTTAAAAAAAAACCTTTATAGCAATCTGCTATTGAAGTACCGAAAAGGAGGTAAAAAAGGTCAAAATTATTTTGAATATTTTCTAAGGCATTTTATTGATAAGATGTGAAAATATCCCTCTGGAGAAAACTTAGTAGAAAAAGTGAATTGGGGCAGGTCCACTGTATTGAACATTTTCCCTGCAATTGCAATTGCCGATGCAACTGTGCAGTGTGAGGCTGCTTTCACAGTAAGACGTTACAGGTGCACGTTAGTGCAGCCTGTAACGCAGCCCACCACATAGCAATGAAAAATCAATGGGCTGTTCACAGTGCCCACGTTGCGTTACATTGTAACGCTTCACGTTATTTCAAAGTGCTGCATGCTGTGCGTTCTACGCGGCTAAGCCGCGTTAGACTGTTTTCACATGCTCAGTAGTATTGGAGGAGGAGGTCTACCCCTCCTCCTCCTCGGCCAGGCACATGGCTAATTAATATTCACTGCACGGTGTAACGTGCAGTGTTTACTACCTGGAGCGCCGCTCTGTGCGGCGATTGGCCAGCGGGACCACGTGATGCCGCATGCGTCCAAGAGTACGCATCACAGCATCACAGGACGCATGAAGAGCCGCTTAACGCGGCTCGATCTGACGTCCAGCTTCTACCACACTATGCATTGCGTTAGGTGCACGTTATGCGACCTTAACCACCTTAGTGGTATGGACGAGCTCAGCTCTTCCATTACCGCCAGAGGGTGCCGCTCAGGCCCTGCTGGGTCGATTTTGATGAAATAAAAAGCAGCACACGCAGCCGGCACTTTGCCAGCCGCGTGTGCTACCTGATCGCCGATCCGCCGCGTGCAGCGGCGAAAGAGGGTCCCCCCAGCCGCCCGAGCCCTGCGCAGCCGGAACAAATAGTTCCCGCCAGCGCTAAGGGCTGGATCGGAGGCGGCTGACGTCAGGACGTCGGCTGACGTCCATGACGTCACTCCGCTCGTCGCCATGGCGACAAGGAAAGCCAAACAAGCAAGGCTGCTCATTGCAGCCTTCCTTGTTACTTCTGATTGCCGGAGGCGATCAGAAGAACGGATTCGGAGCGCCCTCTAGTGGGCTTTCATGCAGCCAACTTTCAGTTGGCTGCATGAAATATATTTTTTTTTAATTTAAAAAAAACCCTCCCGCAGCCGCCCTGGCAATCTCAATAGAACGCCAGGGTGGTTAACGTAGCATCTAACTTAGTGGGAAAGCAGCTGGAGAAGACTGGGTGACGGTGTCCTCTCCTCCTGTCAAAGCGGGGTGACGTCCGCGAACCTGGTGGAATGTCCGAGGGGACCCCAGTCTTCTCCAGCTGCTTTCATTATTAGTGCCCTGGGCAAAGTATCTTCATCTTTTTTCCACTTTCACTCGTTGTTCACTATGCTCTTTACCTATTAGGCTGCTCCTGTCAATTCAGTTGGTTCATGCAGTCCGTTATTGTTTTTGTATATCTATATGATTATTTTGCACAGAAGTACCTCATGTATGTATTCATTATCACGGAGCACTTTAAATAGCTACTGAACCCGGGTTCTTCCACTGGTGGGCTCTCATTTGTAGCCCACCAGCTTGGCATATTTTCATAGAAATTTTTTCTACATGTGTGCACACATATCAGCATATGTATAGAGTATATGGATTATTGCAGCTGGTGTTTTAGGACTATGTGGTCTTTTTAAGTGTTTTTATGCATATTTGAACCTCCTATTATGTCAATTATAAATATATGAAATAAATTGTTATATTTTGAATTTATTTTGAGTGGGGCTGTATATATGGGCTTTTTTTTTCTACAATCATTACAAATCATCTCTAGTTCATTCAGGTTTGATGGCTTCTGAGCATGGACAGCACTCTTTAACTCACACCACAGATTTTCAATTATATTCAGGTCTGGGGACTGAGATGGCCATTCCAAAACGTTGTACTTGTTCTTCTGCATAAATGCTTTAGTGGATTTTGAGCAGTGTTTAGGGTCATTGTCTTGTTGAAAAATTTAGCCCCGATGCAGCTTCAGCTTTGTCATTGATTGCTGGACATTGGTCTCCAGAATCTGCTGATACTGAGTGGAATCAATGCGTCCCTCAACTTTGACAAGATTCCCAGCCCCTGCACTGGCCCCACAGCCCCACAGCATGATGGAACCACCACCATATTTTACTGTAGATAGCAGGTGTTTTCTTGGAATGCTGTGCTATTTTTCCTCCATGCATAACGCCCAAATAACTCAATTTTCGTTTCATCAGTCCACAGCACCTTATTCCAAAATGAAGCTAATTTGTCCAAATGTGCTTTAGCATACCTCAAACGGCTCTATCTGTGCTGTGGGCGGAGAAAAGGCTTCCTCTGCATCACTTTCGCATACAGCATCTCCTGGTGTAAAATGCGCTGAATAGTTGAATGATGCACAATGACTCCATCTGCAGTAAAACGATGTTGTAGGTCTTTGGTGCTGGTCTGTGGGTTGACTCTGACTGTTTTCAACATTCGTCACTTCTGTCTATCCAAGATTTTTCTTGGTCTGCCACTGCCACTTCAAGCCTTAACTTGAACTGAGCCTGTGGTCTTCCATTTCCTCAATATGTTCCTAACTGTGGAAACAGACAGCTGCAATCTTTGTCTTCAGTTCATTTAAGAATTGTTTTGAGACCCCCATGTTGCTACTCTTCAGAGAAAATTAAAAGAGGAGGGAAACGTACAATTGACCCCGTTAAATACTCTTTCTCATAATTGGATTCACCTGTCAGGGGTCACTGAGCTTACCAAGCCAATTTGATTTCAAATAATTCGTTCTAAAGGTTTTGGAATCAATAAAATGACAACAGTGCCCAAATGTATGCACCTGCCTAATTTTGTTTAAACAATTATTGCACACTTTCTATAAATCCAATAAACTTAATTTCACTTCTCAGATATCACTGTGTGTGTCTCTTATATGATATATTTAACTGACATTTTTTTATCGTAACAACCTATGATTTATACAGGAAAATCATGATGATTAACAAGGTTGCCCAAACTTTCGCATCCCACTGTATGTCCTCAGGGATTGCTCCGAATAGTATTCAGTTGAACAGCTTTACCAGCAGACAGTGCTGGCATGACAGATACTGCTATGGTGCCCTGGATATTGAATGGCGCTCCAGGTTTATGCATGGAATGGCTGTTTCCGAAAAAACAGCCCGGCAACCCATCACTATATACAGTGACCATTAGAGTTGGGCCGAACGGTTCGCCTGCGAACGGTTCCATGCGAACTTCCGTGGTTCGCGTTCGCATCCCGCAGGCGAACCTTTGCGGAAGTTCGGTTCGCCCCATAATGCACATGGAGGGTCAACTTTGACCCTCTAAATCACAGTCAGCAGGCCCAGTGTACCCAATTAGGCTACACTAGCCCCTGGAGCCCCACCCCCCTTATATAAGGCAGGCAGCGGCGGCCATTACGGTCACTCGTGTGCCTGCATGAGTGAGAGTAGGGCGAGCTGCTGCAGACTGTCTCTCATAGGGAAAGATTAGTTAGGCTTAGCTTGTTCCTGGCTGCATACCTGTTCTGTGAACCCACCACTGCATACCTGTACTGTGAACCCACCACTGCATACCTGTTCAGTGAACCCACCACTGCATACCTGTTCTGTGAACCCACCACTGCATACCTGTACTGTGAACCCACCACTGCATACCTGTTCAGTGAACCCACCACTGCATACCTGTTCAGTGAACCCACCACTGCATACCTGTTCAGTGAACCTGCCACTGCACACCTGTTCTGTGAACCCACCACTGCATACCTGTTCTGTGAACCCACCACTGCATACCTGTTCAGTGAACCCACCACTGCATACCAGTTGTGTTCAGTGAACCTGCCACTGCATACCTGTTCTGTTCAGTGGACCCACCACTGTATACCTGTTCAGTGAACCCGCCACTGCATACCTGTTGTGTTCAGTAACCCTGCCACTGCATACCTGTTCAGTGAACCCGCCACTGCATACCTGTTCTGTTCAGTGGACCCGCTACAGTATACCTGTTCTGTTCAGTGAACCCGCCACTGCATACCTGTTGTGTTCAGTGAACCCGCCACTGTATACCTGTACTGTTCAGTGAACCCGCCACTGCATACCTGTTCTGTTCAGTGAACCTGCCACTGCATACCTGTTCTGTGAACCCGCCACTGTATACCTGTTCTGTTCAGTGGACCCGCTACTGTATACCGGTTCTGTTCAGTGAACCCGCCACTGCATACCTGTTGTGTTCAGTGAACCCGCCACTGTATACCTGTACTGTTCAGTGAACCCGCCACTGCATACCTGTTCTGTTCAGTGAACCTGCCACTGCATACCTGTTCTGTGAACCCGCCACTGTATACCTGTTCTGTTCAGTGGACCCGCTACTGTATACCTGTTCTGTTCAGTGAACCCGCCACTGCATACCTGTTGTGTTCAGTGAACCCGCCACTGTATACCTGTACTGTTCAGTGAACCCGCCACTGCATACCTGTTCTGTTCAGTGAACCTGCCACTGCATACCTGTTCTGTGAACCCGCCACTGTATACCTGTACTGTTCAGTGGACCCGCTACTGTATACCTGTTCTGTTCAGTGAACCCGCCACTGTATACCGGTTCTGTTCAGTGAACCCGCCACTGTATACCTGTTCTGTTCAGTGGACCCGCTACTGTATACCGGTTCTGTTCAGTGAACCCGCCACTGCATACCTGTTGTGTTCAGTGAACCCGCCACCAGGGGAGGACTGGCCAGGGGGGAAGGGTGGAGATTTCCCCCCAGGCTGCCTCTCATTTAATGATTTAGGGCTGGTGCATTCGTATAAGGCAATGTAAACCACTAGGCTAGCTGAGGGAAATAAACGCCCAATTACAGAGCAATTAGAGGGTGGGCTAGCTGGTAATATACACAGCATGATGCAGAGCAAAGGCTTGCCTGCAGGGTCCGTGGGAAAAAAATCTCCCCAAAAAATCTGTCTGGTCTCTCACCATTGTTAAATTGACTGCACAGCTAAATAAGGTATTGTCTAGGTTGAAAAGACTCCAGGAGGGCTGCTGGCAGACGGTCCCTTGACTCCAGGAGGGCTGCTGACAGAAAGTCCCCAGACTCCAGAAGGGCTGCTTGCAGGACTTGTGTGAGAGATTGGTAGGGACAGGAGTCATATTACAGGCAAGTAGCCTGTGTGTGATGTGGCTGCAATACAGATAACTCATGTAACTCAATACAGATAATACATGCAACTCAAAATGTATTATGTGCCACCTGGTGCTAGTGCATTTATACTTTACCTGTCACTCTGTCCCTAGAGTGTCCTTGCTGTATTTCCCACGTGACTACTGGCATATAGCACGTGTGTGATGTAATTTGGGCTGGGGCTGCTGTGAAAACGGGCCTTTAGTTTGGGTTTCCCCCCCCCCCAGGCCAAAAGGTCCCAGTCCTCCCCCACTGTATACCTGTACTGTTCAGTGAACCCGCCACTGCATACCTGTTCTGTTCAGTGAACCTGCCACTGCATACCTGTTCTGTGAACCCGCCACTGTATACCTGTACTGTTCAGTGAACCCGCCACTGCATACCTGTTCTGTTCAGTGGACCCGCTACTGTATACCTGTTCTGTTCAGTGAACCCGCCACTGCATACCTGTTGTGTTCAGTGAACCCGCCACTGTATACCTGTACTGTTCAGTGAACCCGCCACTGCATACCTGTTCTGTTCAGTGAACCTGCCACTGCATACCTGTTCTGTAAACCCACCACTGTATACCTGTTCTGTTCAGTGAACCCACCGCATCAGTGCGCATACCTGTGCAGTTAAGTGAACCCACCTACCTACGTGAGTGCACGCAGTGTGATATACCACTCCATGCATACCCGATATGGACAAAACAGGTAGAGGAAGAGGTAGTGCCAGAGCCAGAGGAAGGCCACCCGGCAGGTCTGCGCGAGGTCGTGTAAATGTAATTTCGTGTGGACCTGGCCCACAGTACAGTGCTCAGAAGAAGGCACCTCCCATCACCTCCCAAGATTGTCAGGACGTGGTTGAGTATTTAGCGACACAGAACACCTCATCTTGCTCAGCCACCAGCGCTACTACTAGCACCACTTCCGCTGCATTTGACACTTCGCAAGAATTATTTAGTGTTGAAATCACTGATGCACAGCCATTGTTGTTACAGCCAGATGAATTTTCACCAGCTCATATGTCTGAGTTACGCGGCAACACTATGGATGTAACGTGTAAGGAGGATGAAGGACGTACTGATGGTGCATGTTTGGATTTGTCTGAGGCAAGCGAAGCTGGGCAGGATGATTACGATGATGACGATGATAGGGATCCTCTGTATGTTCCCAATAGAGGAGATGAAGAGGGGGACAGTTCAGAGGGGGAGTCAGAGAGTAGTAGGAGGAGAGAAGTTGCTGAAAGAAGCTGGGGCAGCTCTTCGTCAGAAACAGCTGGTGGCAGTGTCCGGCACCATGTATCGCCACCTATGTACAGCCAGCCAACTTGCCCTTCAGCATCAGCTGCTGAGGTCCCCATAGTGCCCACATCCCAGGGTGGCTCAGCGGTGTGGAAATTTTTTAATGTGTGTGCCTCAGATCGGACCAAAGCCATCTGTTCGCTCTGCCAACAAAAATTGAGCCGTGGAAAGGCCAACACTCACGTAGGGACAAGTGCCTTACGAAGGCACCTGGAGAAAAGGCACAAACAGCAATGGGATGGCCACCTGAGCAAAAGCAGCAGCAGCACACAAAAGAAAAGTCACCCTCCTTCTCCTCTTCCTCCTTCAGGTGCATCATCTGCTTCTGCCGCTTTCCCCTTCCACCTTCACAGGCACCCTCCTCCACTCCGCCTCTGCCCTTGAGCGCTTCCTGCTCCTCTGCCCACAGCAGCAGTCAGGTGTCCGTGAAGGAAATGTTTGAGCGGAAGAAGCCAATTTCGGCCAGTCACCCCCTTGCCCGGTGTCTGACAGCTGGCGTGGCGGAACTGTTAGCTCGCCAGCTGTTACCATACCAGCTGGTGGACTCTGAGGCCTTCCGTAAATTTGTGGCCATCGGAACACCGCAGTGGAAGATGCCAGGCCGCACTTATTTTTCGAGAAAGGCCATACCCCAACTGCACTGTGAAGTTGAGAGACAAGTGGTGTCATCTCTTGCGAAGAGCGTTGGGTCAAGGGTACACCTGACCACGGATGCCTGGTCTGCCAAGCACGGGCAGGGCCGCTACATTACGTACACAGCCCATTGGGTCAACCTGGTGGTGAACGATGGCAAGCAGGGCGCAGCAGACCAAATTGTGACACCTCCACGGCTTGCAGGCAGGCCTCCTGCCACCTCCTCTCCTCCTGCTACATGCTCTTCGCTGTCCTCCTCCTCCTTGGCTGAGTGGCAGTTCTCCTCTCCAGCTACACAGCCCCAGCTCCGCAGGGCCTATGCTGCATGCCAGGTACGACGTAGTCAATCTAATAGATGGACATTTACTACTCAACTCAGTGTGAGTTGAGTAGTAAATGTCCATCTATTAGATTGACTGCCCACTCGGATTTAGAGCGGGTTCCATTTCTGGATACTATGGTGATCCGTCAGGGTAACCATTTTATCACAGACCTTTACGTTAAAGCTACTGACCGTAATTCCCTCTTAGAATTCTCTAGTTTCCACCCTCGTTCTGTGAGAGAACACATCCCACGAGGACAATTTGCGAGAATTTCAAAGATAGTTACTGACCAGGCTAGGTGTGACCAACGACTCCAGGAGACTGTTACTAAATTTAAGCAACGAGGTTATCCTGACCATACCTTTAAAGAACGGGATAGTAGACCTAGACGCCAGCAGGGCCTTAGACTCCCCTTTGTTTCCACTTACAATGCCTGCAGTGCTCAGCTGGGGTCCATTGTACGGAAACATTGGGGCCTCTTACGCCAGTCCTTCCCACAAGTTCATGAGTTCAGATATCCCCCACTTCTGTCTTTTAAAAGACCTCCCACAATTAGAGACAAAATGGGACGAGACAAGTATGGGACAACACCTGCAGTTACTGACTCGGCGAGCAGATTTGGCACTTATCCATGTTTAGGTTGCCATGCTTGTAGCCATATTGTCAAAGGTGATAGTTTTAATCACCCATCTTTGGGAACTGAGTTTAAGATCCGTGGACGCTATTCTTGCGATTCAACATATGTAGTGTATCTTATTAAATGCCCTTGTGGCTTAGCTTATGTTGGCATGACGACACAATCTTTACGTGTACGTCTTTCATCACACAAGTGTGCGATACGTGGTCAGAATCGAGAACAGGCAGTGTCGTCCCATTTTGTCGAGTCTCGACATTCAGTGTCACAACTTAGGATACAGGTCATAGACAGTGTACCTAGGACATTACGTGGTGGGGATAGATTGAAAGCATTACTGAAATGTGAAGCAGGATGGATTAGACGTTTAGGAACTGTAGGTCGAGGAGGTTTAAATAGGGAGTACGATTTATCGTTTTGTATTTAAGAAGATTCGGATCTGGGTGACAATCAGGACCAGTAACATAGGTTTGGGGTTTTTTCGGCAATTTTTGGAATAATTTATGGGATGTATCTAGTATTTATATTCTGAGATAACATTTTCTTAAGGTTGTTCCTGTACTCTTCTATATCTGATGTGATTAAGGTTCTTTATGTTTATGCATGAGCAGTGACCAATCAGAGCATATCAATATTTGTACATTTTTGCATATGTATATTTTACTGGTTTTTGTCTTTTGTAGTGTTATGCACAGTTTACTTTAACTATTTGCGTATGTTTATACGCCACTCCCATCTTTTTACGCGTACGCTTTGTTAGCATTTATTCAGAGGTTTTTACGCATTATTCTTCCACGCGTTCCTAGATTTTTTGCGTATACTTTTATGCTTTTTACGCGTCTTTTCTTGTTGGCATTCATTGTGGATGCCTTTAGCATACTTTTTTCATGCGTTTTCGCATTTGGGGTTTATGCGTACATTTTTACGCATCAGGTGATTTTTTTACGCGTACATGGCAGTTCCCCATCAGGTCCGTTTTGGGTGTGGTTTAGCAGCCGTTTTTCTTATGGGAGTGTTTTCTTGCAGTGAGGTCACTTGTGGGTTGTACTTCCTGTGTGCTGAAGTTCCCCATCAGGTCCTCCATTCTTTTGGTCTGCTCTGATTGGTCACTTCTCAAGTCTCATTTGTGGATTGGCTGACATTTGAATGTGTGGCCATATTTAAGAAGGTATGAGAACATTGTTTGTCATTATGAGCTTGCAACTTAAAGAAGAAGCATGTTGCTTCGAAACAGCGGGCTGTAGTTGCCTCCAGCTCTATCTTTGCCACATGATTTTACTGCACTAATAAAAGAGCTAACTTTTTCACTGTAGCGGTGCTGCTGATAGACTCCAGGAAGTGTAAATACAGCACAAAACAATAAAAAAAACGCATATAAAACCGCATGGAAATGCGTTCCCATTGACTTTCATTATGTGCGTTTTTGATACGTTTTTGCATATTATGCAACAAAACCAGCATTTTTGAAACGCATATGCGGTTTTTATATGCACTTTTTCCGTTTTCGGCAATGCTATCGTTTCAGCTATGTGTGCACCCAGCCTCTCCAACAATGCTAAAAAAGTGTCCATGTAATTATATCTGAACATGTGTCATTATTTGTGTTGTTTAGTATACAAGCGGTCTAGGTGTGTGACTTACTGTACATCACATTAACGGCACTGCGGTTTATTGCAGCTAAAAAAGCTATCTGCTATTTCCCCTCCTATATTGACTGAATTAGAAGTAAACAGAATATATTGCTGTCAGATGCAGTTTAGTTGATTGATGATTGTGATTAATTGGTGCAGTAGGTGCAGATGTCAGCAGGGGCGTCATATGTTTTGAATTCCGATGAGCAATGTTCGCCAGGTTTCCCTGTTGTAGCATGTAAGCGCAGAGCCTGTCATTACAGTCTGTGATTCAGTCCCCCACTGTTTACCTCATATCAATATGACCTTGTGATGTCTGCAAGCAACTGGGTTAAACAATACACTTGCCTTTATTCTGTGTATTTGCAAGATACCAAGAAATGTCTAGCAAAATTAAAGGTTATTTAATGTATGTTCTTCGTGGCACAACAGATGTCTAGACACAAAAGAACAACAGAACATTGTTCACACTGAGATCTTGGAACAGAGTTACAGCACACGTTCATTTTTTATTCATTTATTTCATAGCAAGTGCAAACATAAAACATAAATACATTTATATTACCAGAAAGGTTTATTTTTTCCATTATAAAAGAACGTGATTGGTGCAGGGGGGTTGAAAGTACACAGCTTGCATCCCCCTTGCATTCCGCTCATCTTCACCAAGCAGCCGGCTGGGTAGTATGGTACCTGCCGTGCCTGACACCTACATTGGTTTTCACCACCCGGTCTTGTTGGTGCATACTGCCGCTGAAATTCTGGGCGGCATTAGCTACTATTCCCCCACGTGTCATAGCAACTCGGAGGGAGAAGCAATCTGGGGTCCGTCAATTGCCAGATCCCCGAATTACCTGTATGTTGGGTGCGGTCTACGTCTATATCATTGCTGTGCCAAACTCAGGTGCTACCAGATGCATGACGTGCAGCGAGAAGCCCTGCCTTGGCAGTGACACCTTCCACATTACTGGGAGGCAGGGCTAGCTCTGTTCTCTGCCAGTCACACCTCCCTAATGGCTGACAGCCAAGGAATTGAGATTACACTGGAAGCAAGGGATAAGGATGGTGCATGCGAGGAAGCTGAAGCCTTGGTTCACATCAGAACTCAAAACTGTAACTTTTTTGTCCATTTTGCCAGAAAATGCAGATGTCTATGGATCCTATGTTTTTAATAGTTCACACTTGTCAGTTTGCAATGGATCTGATGGATCTTCTGCAGTCAGCGGACGCAAAGTCCCTACCTGCATGATTTTTCTTTACAAGTAAAGGCGTTTCCCTATGGTGGAAGCGCATCTGCTCTGGACCCCAAACAGAACACAACAGACCATCAAAGCTTATCCTGCACTGTCTGCCCTGGCAGGCCTTCGGAGATCCGGCTCAAGTGTGCGGCTATACCTTATAGACATATATTGTGGATTGCCTAACATTTATATATACATATATACACGAGCTAGGCCTTGAATATTGTGCTCTGCATGTGCATGGTACCATATCTGTATGGTACCATCCCAGGTCCACTGCCACTCCAGCAGTAGAGCTGTACCCTTCATCCACAGAGTACACTGTATAGAAAAATTGTGTAGATTGGATTTTCCACTGCAGACCACAATGGACAACACTACATGGAAAAGTGTGGGCCGCAGGAAAGCATAGGCAGTTTCTGCATACCCGCTGTTTGTTGCAGTTTGATACGGTCCACTGAAGTATAATTCAGGGCAGAGGATACAGCGGTGAACCAGGCCTAAAGATTCCCATTTGTTGTATCAATTGCTAAATAACAGACTAAAAGTTGCAAGTTATGGAGTCTAGTTTTGCAGATGTGCTGTTTCAGCTATCTGTTATAACATTGTTATATACAGCTAGATGATGTGAATGGACAGATTTTGTAATATTATATAGCCCCCAAGACAAATATACTGTGAGACTTGGCCCCTCCCATGAAAAGGGAACATCAGGTAGAATTATGTCACTTCCAGGACATGGAGGAGTGAGCTTGGGCACCACTGTGTGCTCCTTGCACAGCATTGGCAGCTCCCATGGAGAATGGGTGCTAAACCAGTGTAGCAGGTGAGAGTAAGTGGCTATCTATTTTTATGCTTAGGGTGAATGCCATGACCCTAATCCTCGCACTAGTGAGGGAAGTACACATAGGCATGAAAGGTGGTAATGGAAACATTCATTCAGTCTCTCTGTGGAAGTGGAAATTAATTATCTCACCTGATCTCCCCTCAAGAGGCTTCACTGTTACACCTGAATGACCTTGTCATACCCATTGCTCTGCTCCGGGATAAAAGCCATGCTTTGTGCTGGGCATGCTCTCTCCTTATGGACAGCATGACTGTTATGCATATTCTACTGCCAGGATGGGTCATGGACTTGTGACCCAGGTGGGGGATCGCCGGGCGGATCGCTCAGAAACAGCCTTATCAGTCCGCCGACAAACTGTACACCCGCTGTACTGTCTGCTAAAAACCCGCCCAGCGGGATGTGCCGACGGACCCGTCGTCGGCTTCAGTATGGCGTGTGTACGAGCCTATACCCTGATCTCAATCTGCCCTACTAGTCTTCCTTCAGTCCAATCCTGGTCTCATCCTCTCCATGCTGTAGGATTCGACCTTCTGTTTTTCTCATCACCAATAGGTAACAACCAGGTAGTCACTTGCAGCAAAGCGGTCCACTGAGCACTAGCAGCCCATTGACCCTTGTGGGTTGAGGTAAAGTCCTTAGACTCCATGCCCTTGGGGAGCCCATGTCTCCCAATAAGTGTGGTGGAGAAACAACCAATGAAAAAAGTATGCTGGGAGGTATTATTTTTCACCCTGAGCTAGTGTGAGAAAGAAATTCAAAGGGCTGATGATAACATGGTTGAGTGGTGTTTTTGTTTTTTTATTTTTTAATACAAATGACACTGTTTTACTATATGGCAAGTATAGTATTAAATTAATCTGTTAAAGTCACACAGCAGGACGGTGGTGTAGTGCTTGGCATTCTCGCCTTGCCCCTATGCCTATGTTAGGGAATAAGTGAGTACCTCTGAGGGACTGTTAAGTGACAAGCCAATAAACTCTGTACTGCACTGTGGGAGATGTTGGCGCTATATAAATAATAATAATTTATGGTGCATAAGTATATATTGCTTGGAGCATTCATATTTTATGCATTTATTTTGCATCTTCTTATGATAACACTGCATACTCTATGGAGACTATTTACAAACTGCATAATCTTATGCTGCACATTGTTATAAGCTGGAATGTGTTTTCTGCAGATATATCTTTTTTTTTTAATCTTATTATTTTATAGTATGCACCGTCTGAGTCTATACGAGGCTTTAAAAGTACCTCTAGGTGCTGATCCGCTGTGTAACCCCGTAGTCCCTGCTATGTGGCCAAAACAAATCTGTCTGGTGTGTATATCTACAAACATTCATATAGAGTCAGCAACCACTTACAAAGATTTCATAGACATAATAAAAACAGCCAAGGCGGAAGCAGCTAGCTAGCACCTGTACAAAGTGCAGTAAAAATCCTCAATTCTTCTCAAGAAGAGGAACTAGATGGAGGAGGAGGAAATTTCCTGGTTTCATTCAGAAGGCAAAGAACAACAAGGTGATAATAAATGCAAAGCTAAACCAAGTTCAAATTCCCTGCTGACGAAACAGAAGAGTTGTTAAAAAGCCATCCGTACTACTCAAGAAAACAAACCAGAGAGCATGACAGTGCATGATGAATTATCTAGCAGTATGGATGCGGTTGAGCCATTATGTTTAAAGAGACTCTGAAGCGAACAAAAATTGCTATTTTTACCTGTTAGTTCGCTTCAGTAGTCTCACTAGATGTAAATCCCTGCCGCAAAACGACCAACTTGGTCGTGGATTCTGCTGCCCTGAGAGGCAGAGCTTTCTACTGTAGCTCTGCCTCTCCCGCGTGGTTTTCCACCTCTCCCCGCCCCTCTTTGTGAAGGAAGGGTGAGAGGGACGGGGAGAGGCGGCGATCTGCCGCAATTGACATTAGAAGAGACAGAGCAGCAGCTGAAAGCTCGGCCCCTTCCAGGAAGCACCGGCCAGATTGCCCCCTGGGGATTTGGGGGGTGTAAAGCGCTCATTTTGCGGCGGGGATGCGGCGCTTTACATCTAGTGAGAGTACTGAAGCAAATTACAAGGTAACAACAGCAAATTTTATTCACTTCAGTCTCTCTCTAACTCCTGTCCACCCTTCCACAAAAAAAAAAAAATAGAGAGTCAATGGAACATACCAGAAAAGAAGCTATTTTTGTCCAGAGAATTTCAAAGGAATTTCAAAGAAAATGTCTATCTTGCACTCTGTGCTATGGAATAAATGCCCTCGATTAGATTTGTCATACCCCAAGTAAATAATGATGACTTGGTGGCCAATCGGCCATCTGATTCGACTATTATAATCATTATTGGATAAAAATCGGTGCATGTCGACCGACAATGCGAACTATTTAGAGCCGAAATTGGTCACATTATTCGATCGGACATGCTGCAAGATGTAGGGCCGACTTGCTCATCAGGTGTGCGGCGGTAACGGCGAGCAATATCAGGACTAGTGACGAAGGTGACAAAGCCACCGCCGCTGTCCATCCCGATGTAAAATCTCCCCCCCTTCCCCGGTGCTCAGTGCAAGCTATACATTATCTGTGGCCTTGCTCTGGGCTCCCTACGCTGTCCAGAAAAGCGCACCACATGGTTGCCTAGTAATGTGGGCGTGTGAGTGACGTCAGACGTCACACACGCGCCCTTACTCTGCAACCACGTGTGGCGCGCGTGTATGGATAATGTAGGTAGGCCGGAGCATGTAATGTATAGCTTGCACTGGGCACCGTGGGGGTCATTTAACATTGGTGCAGACAGCATCAGGCAGCGGCAAGGCGGTTGGATGCGGCGTCACAAGGCCAATTCCTGATCAATTTCATGCTGAAATTGCTCGGAAATCGGCCTGCGGTGAATGAGCAGCCGACAGATCTCTCTCTAATCAGAGTCGATTAGAGAGAGATTTGTCTCTTGGTCGAATCTGCTCATCATCGCTGGATGTATGTCTACCTTTAGGGCACTTCTGGCCAATATGCTATTCACTTTCTCCTGAGTTTTCTCCTAGGTGATATTTTCACACCTGGGGCTCGATTCACTAAAGTGTGATAACTGCTATCACAGCAGTTATCACGCGAGCTGCCGCAACAGCGTTACTTCACGTGATGCACAAAGGTGTGCTATCGATCATGTGCCCTTTTCACGTGAAAAGCACACGTGATCGCGTGCAAAACTTTGCTTATCTCGCGAAGTAACACTAACCTTTGCGAGTGGTAGCTTGCGTGATAACTGCTGTGATAGCAGTTATCACACTTTAGTGAATCGAGCCCCTTGTCATAAAATGCCTTTTAAACCACCAGCCAGCTAGAAAAAAACTCAAAATAATTTTGATAGTACTTTTTCACCAACTTTTGGGTACTTTTTCAATTGCAAAATGATTAAAAATTATTTTAAAGGACACCAGAGCTCAAAAAAGATGAGAAACGGGGAGCAGGCACACATGCTTCTTTGTTTCTTTCTTTCTTTTCTCATCTTTTTTTGGGCTCTGATATTCTATACTTTAAAGATAAGATGAAAATGATCTGTTAGGAGAAAAAGTGAATTGCATACGGGCCCTCTGTCTCAACATTTAATTTTCTCTTAAAAACGCATAGACGTTGAGTATCCTGAAATATAGAATCGCAATGATGTTGAAAAGTGTTGTACAATGCATGCAATCCATAGAGGTATGCTTATATCGCAACCGTTAGCATGTGTGTTGTCTGGTAACGCACAGCAGGCTGCACATTATCCCAAAGGAATTTGTAGCACCGCACGCCAAATGCACCAAAATGTAAGCACATTTGCAGTATAATTGCACATGCTGTTACTTTCCCTCAGGGTAACAGGTGTTTAACGTTTATGAAACTATAGACAGTTTGTAAGGGGCGATGCTGTTGGGCATGGGGCAGTGCAAGGGAAACAATGTTTTCACTGACAAAGCAATGTTGTGAATTTGCCAGCTCATCCCTAATTATTATTATCTCATACAGCGTCACCTTCCACAGAACTGTGCACCTAATAATTACTGTACCCTAAATATAATATGGAAGCAACAATATAAACAGCTGATGTGGTAACACACTGACATACAGTGTACACTGTAAAATGTACTGTACTGTATGTACTGTATTAAGGTGATGTAAATGAAAGCATTTCCAGGGAATATGAGAGAGCCCTGCCCATGTAAGTATATGATTTTGTCTTTTCCTAATAAGACTGCTGTCTGCATGATGTATTATGTTTAATGTATCAACTATCAACACAGCTTCCATATGTTTCTTACTCTGCTCCCCTCCTCTGCTGCATGAAATCAAACAGGTCAAAGTTCTATCATGTCTAGGCGCTCCACAATAACAATGTCATTGTTTCTGTAGGATTCACGCACCTCTGTGTGGAGGGTTCCCTTACGGTTCTGTCACCCCTGTTAACACTCTCTGTAATCCTATTTATTGTACAGCACTGCGTAATATGTTGGCGATATATAAATCTAATAAATAATAATAATAATAATACTAACCTCACTGTCAGTTCCTCTCAGAAGCTCACCATTTTCTTCTTACAGTGATCCCTTCCAGTTCTGACAATATTTTGTCAGAACTGAAATATACCAGTTGCTGTCAGTTATATACCAGTTACAACTGAATGTGCAAGGGAATGTCCATGTTTCCCTATGGCTCAAGTGGGTGATATTACAGTTTAACAGTGCGTTGACCAGGAAGCTGTTAATGGGCAATGGACATTTTTAAAATGGAGGAAAGAGAAATCCATTGATCACAGTGGACAAATGGGACCCAGGAGAGGAGAAAGAGATTGAATAGTAGACTACACAGGAGATAAGTATGGCCTGTGTTATGGTTATTCTGACTTTTTATTTTCAGTTCAGGTTTTCTTTAAGGTTAGGCCTTGGTAGTGAGAGGGTTCAGTGTGAGAATAGGCTTGGGTTTAGCTATAGTAAAATATTGGTATTAAACCTCCCTGGCGTTCTATTAAGATCGCCAGGGCGGCTGCGGGAGGGTTTTTTTTAAATTTAAAAAAAAAACTGTTTCATGCAGCCAACTGAAAGTTGGCTGCATGAAAGCCCACTAGAGGGCGCTCCGGAAGCGTCATTCTGATCGCCTCCGGCGACCAGAATAAACAAGGAAGGCCGCAATGAGCAGCCTTCCTTGTTTTGCTTACATCGTCGCCATAGCGACGAGCGGAGTGACGTCATGGACGTCAGCCGACGTCCTGACGTCAGCCGCCTCCGATCCAGCCCTTAGCGCTGGCCGGACTTTTGTTCCTGCTGCGCAGGGCTCGGGCGGCTGGGGGGACCCTCTTTCGCCACTGCTCGCGGCGGATCGCCGCAGAGCGGCGGCGATCAGGCAGCACATGTGGCTGGCAAAGTGCCGGCTGCGTGTGCTGCTTTTTATTTTGCAAAAATCGGTCCAGCAGGGCCTGAGCTGCGACCTCCGGCGGTGATGGACCGATATATTCGTCCATACCGCTGAGGAGGTTAATACTGATATTTTGATATTACTTCTTTTACTTCAATAGTAGAATATTGGTAAATTTACTGATATTCTACTATCGGTTACATACGCTTCCTTTCCCCTCGTTCCTTACAAACTGATTGCTCTTTTTCCTGTTAGGCCTCATCTCCATAGGCTTTAAAGGAGTTGTCAGCCAAATACCGCTGCCCCATAATATACTTACCTGGGGCTTCCTCCAGCCCCTTGAAGCCGACATGTCCCACGCAGCATCTCCACTTGCAGCCACCGACCTGAGGGTCCCTGCCGGTGCAGAGGCTGAACTCGCAGTTGTTCTCTACTGCACCTACGTGAAGCGCCGTTGTCAATCAAGTCCACGTTGACTCCACAGTGTACAGTGCAGGCACAGAACTACTGCACCTACGCAGTACACTGTGGACAGTGTGGACTCGATTGACAGCAGTGCTCGCACAGGCACAGTAGAGGAGGTCAGCCTCTGCACCGGCGGAGACACCAGGCCGGCGGCTGCAAGTGGAGATGCTGCGTGGGACATGTTGGCTGCAAGGGGCTGGAGGAAGTATATCATGGGGCAGCACACAGTGACTGATGACTCCTTTAAGTAAACACATTTGACAAGAAAAGCTCCTTAAAGTGGTCTAACACCCAGCATTTCAACTTTGCTTTAAAAGATTGCTTACAGCTTATAAACTATTATGCCAGATTTTTTTTTTAGTAGAAATTCACTGAATGGATTAAACATGACATTTTAGTGCTGCATTTAGCTAGAAATCCTCCTCCATGCTTGCTTGTTTAGTTACAAATGTATCTATCTACAATGTAACAAACAAACACTGCTCTGAGAGAACAAAGAGGGCTTCCCCGGCAGGCTTTTCAAAGGTCTATTTGTATTACAAATAAAGATACATTTTGTAACTACAGATAAGAACGGATGCGGATTCCTAGTTAAATCCAACACTAAAATGTCATGTTTAACCCATTCAGTGAATTTCTGCTTTAAAAAAAATCTGGCATAATAGTTTGTAAGCTGTAAGCAATCTTTTAAAGCAAAGTTGTAATGCTGGGTGTTAAACCGCTTTAATGAACAACTGAAGTTAAAGGAATATGGAGGCTGACATATCTATTTCCATTCAAACAGTGCACATTGCCTGGCAGTCCCGCTGATTTAGCCATAGACCCTGAACAAGCATGCAGATCAGGCTAGATTAGCCACATGCTTGTTTCAGGTGTGTGATTCAGACACCATTGGTGCCAAATAGATCAGTAGGATAGCCAGGCAACTGGTATTATTTAAAAGGAAATAAATATGGAAGCCTCCATATCCCTCTCGTTTTAGGTTCCCTTTAAATATACACTGGAGTTCCACTTTATGCATCAAAACATAAAAATGCAATGCAAGCAATTTCTAATGATTTAGATTTCAGGCTGGGTACGCGCACAGCAGCGCTGTCCTATTTGACCTTGTTCACATTGCTTTCCAATTGCATTAGCATTCGTGTTTTGCGTTTTTTGATGCTTTTTTTCCACATTTCCCGGCTCTTGGGTGGGCGATGCGTTTTTGTTTAAATCGCTTTTCTATGCGCTTTTACAGAGCGGTTTTTAATTCACTCCCTGACGCGAGTCAGGAAGTGAACTCTTTGATCTGGAAAAGAATAAATACAATGTATTTATTATTAAAAACGCGAACACAATGGATGCACAAAGCGATTTTGTAATCGTTTTGTGTTTTTCCTATACCTTCCATTCAGGGCAAACCGCCCTGAAAATGGTCCATGCAGCGCTTTAGTCAACGGCAAGCAAACGGAATGCCCCCAATGAGAACTATCTCATTAGAAAGCATAGTGAAAGCACTTTTACGGCGATTTGTACAAATCACCTGCGCTTAAAAAAATCCAAAAAACGCCTCTAATGTGAACAAGCCCTTACTGTGGCTGGAAATAGACCTGTCTATACATATATTCCTAGAGAAATAGTGAATAACGAATAAGCATTTACCGTATATACTCGAGTATAAGCCGAGATTTTGGGACCAAAAAATTGTCCCAAAAGTGGGGGTCTCGGCTTATAGTCGAGTCTTAACTTAGTGGCAGTGTCGCCCCCCCTCCCCGAGTGCCTCCTCTATCAAATGCGGTTCAGCTTTTGCGGGCAATTGGTACCTTGTGCCGGCCGAATGCACCGCAATTGATGTTACGGATCCACGTGTCTCCAAACTTCATCCCCCTCATTGCCACATGCTAGATGGTGTACACAGCGGAGCGGGAGCCTTCACTCACCCGTCCTCGTCTGCAGCGCGGAGAATATGCGGCTCTCTGTCCCAATTAATACACGCTGATCGCAAATAGCAGGAGCGGGAGCTTTTCACTCACCGTTCCACGCCGGCAGATTCCCCCTGCATGCCTGTAATGGACTCGCTCCTATGACGCCCTCTAGTGGCGTTTCGCCACTGCCTGACGTCATAGGAATGAGTCCATTACAGGCATGCAGGGGGAATCTGCTGGCGAGGAACGGTGAGTGAAAAGCTCCCGCTCCTGCTATTTGCGATCAGCGTGTGTTAATGGGGACAGAGAGCCCCATATACTCTGCGCTGCAGACGAGGATGGGTGAGTGAAGGCTCCCGCTCCGCTGTGTACACCATCTAGCATGTGGCAATGAAGGGGATGAAGTTTGGAGACACGTGGATCCGTGACATCAATTGCGGTGCATTCGGCCGGCACAAGGTACATATTGCCCTCAAAAGCTGAATGGCATTTGATAGAGGGGGCACTCGGGGAGGACGACACTGGCACTAAGTCACGACACTGGCACTAAGTTGTGACTCGGGCGGAGGTTGGGCAGCATGTCACTTATATCTGCAGTGTTTAGAATATATAGAAAAAATCAGGTGCACAGGGGTGCTATCTGCAGTGTTTCTACTTCCTGATGCATGGAAGCAAATATATTGTTAACAGCCTGTGCTTGGAATGAGCTTACCTGCCACCTCTGCCGTGGCCCAGGGAACAGCCAACTTACAACTTGTGATTAGACACTAATGAGGGGGGAAAATAACAGGCTAAACTCTCTAAATACATACAATGTGCATTTCTCTGTTTTCCTTCTGTCCTGTGCAAGAAGTCAGGTCCACTTTAACTAGCAATAGGGGATCCTTCATCCATCTTGTTTGCTTTTAGTTGATGCTATGCTGGCAATGAACACCCCTATATGCACATTGCATAGTGCTAATCCTTAAACTGTTTCCCTGCTCTGATTACACCTTATTATAGCTGCTGCATTTCCTATCCCCGGCTTATACTCGGGACACTAATTTTTTCCTGTTTTTTAAGGTGAAAGTTGGGGGGTCGGCTTATACTCGGGTCGGCTTATACTCGAGTATATACGGTATGTTATCATTAGAGATGTCGCGAACCTCCGATTTTCGGTTTGCGAATCCCGTTCGCGAACCTTCGCGGAACGTTCGGTTCGCCGAAAAGATCGCGAACCGCAATAGACTTCAATGGGGATACATGCCCAAAGCCCCGGGGAAAAATCTGGATTTGATGCAAAGCAGCGTTTTAAGGGCAGAAATCACATTGAATGCTAAATTGCAGGCCTAAAGTGCTTTCAAACATCTTGCATGGGTATACACAGGGGCGTAGCAATAGGGGGTGCAGAGGTAGCGATCGCATCGGGGCCCTTGGGCTAGAGGGGCCCAGAGGGGCCCTCCCTCAGCTGCAGTTTTAGCTCTCTATTGGTCCTGTGATCATAATAATCACTTCTATAGATACTTTGAATAGAGGTAATCACTAACAAGCTGTTCCCCATCCCCTTCTTGTACCTCTGACTCTGTGGTTGCCATTGGCAGGTTTTGTCCCGCCGTATAATTGTTACGTATAGAGTGCTTGGGGGGCCCCATTGTAAAACTTGCATCGGGGCCCGTAGCTCCTTAGCTACGCAGCTGGGTATACATCAATCAGGGAGTGTAATTAGAGTACTGCTTCACACTGACACACCAAACTCACTGTGTAATGCACCGCAAACAGCGGTTTGCGTAGTGACGGCCGTGCTGGACTGGTGCGCACCGTGGCCAGAGTGTAGGCCGTGGCGGTTTTCAAGCCCATATGGTCGCCGGGCTGTGGTAGCTCAATGATAGAACAACAGTGACTGTCTAGCTGATCAAATTTGGTCTGTCCACAATAAAGCAATGACCTTATTATCTTCTTGTATGTAGGTAGGCATAGGTAGGTGCCCCAGTAGTTAGCTAGGCATAGGTAGGAGTCCCAGTATAGGTAGGTAGGCATAGGTAGGAGTCCCAGTATAGGTAGGTAGGCATAGGTAGGTGTCCCAGTAGTTAGCTAGGCATAGTAGGTAGGAGACCCAGTATAGGTAGGTAGGCTTAGGTAGGTGTCTCAGTAGTTAGCTAGGCATAGGTAGGAGTCCCAGTATAGGTAGGTAGGCATAGGTAGAAGTCCCAGTATAGGTAGGTAGGCATAGGTAGGTGCCTCAGTAGTTAGCTAGACATAGGTAGGAGACCCAGTAGTTAGCTGGGCATAGGTAGGAGACCCAGTATAGGTAGGTAGGCATAGGTAGGACCCCTAGTATAGGTAGGTAGGTGTCCCAGTAGTTAGGTAGGCATAGGTAGGTGTCCCAGTATAGATAGTTAGGCAGGGCCTGGCTGGCACAGTAATAACAATTACCAAGGTCCAGCTGCAACAGATAGGGCTGTATAATTCAGTGAGTAACACACACAAAAAAAACACATCAGGAAAACATTAGAGCTCTCAAAAGAGCTGTTGAGGGGTGCTATTTTAGCAATAATAATCAGCCAGGAGCAAGCCAAGAGCCTAACTAATCTTTCCCTAGGAGAACAAGTCTGCAGCAGCTGTCCCTAGTCTGTCTCTAGCAGGCACACGAGTGAGTGTAATGGCCGGCAAACCTGCCTTATATAAGGGGGGGGGGGGGGGGGGGCTCCAGGGCTTAGTGTAGCCTGAATGGCTACAATATGCCTGCTGACTGTGATGCATAGTCCCCAACCGTCCCGTTTTCATCGGGACTGACACGATTTGGGAGGGCTCTCCCGCTATCCCGCTATGACCCCCCAGTGTCCCGGCTGGCTGGGGGGTCAGATGCAGAGGCGGACTGTTTGCGCAGGAAGGGAGGCAGCCAGTGAAAGGGAGCTGGTGGCAAAGTGGCGGAGAAGGGGGAAGTCTCCCCCCCTTCCCTCACCTTGGTGCTCCCTTTCCTGGCTCTCCCTTCCGGATTAATGTGTCTCTCTCCGATGGCGCAGCGGCTGACAGCGGGCGGGGAGGACTTACCGCTGTTACGCAGCCGCCGGAGAGAGCTGTGATCTGTTCGCCGCAAGTCTGGTCTACTCAAGACCAGACTAGCGGCGCACAAATCACAGCTCCCTCTGCCGGCTGGAAGGACATCGGTAAGTCCTCCCCGCCCGCTATCACTCTGCCGCTGCGCCATCGGAAGATACACATTGATCCGGAAGGGAGAGCCAGGAAAGGGAGCCCCAAGGTGAGGGAAGGGGGGGGGGGGACTTCACTTTGCCACCAGCTCCCTTTCACTGGCTGCCTCCCTTCCTGGGGGCACCTATACACCTGGCTGCATATACTGGGGAGACCTATACACCTGGCTACATATACTGGGGACACCTATACACCTGGCTACGTATACTGGGGACACCTATACACCTGGCTACATATACTGGGGAGACCTATACACCTGGCTGCATATACTGGGGAGACGTATACACCTGGCTGCATATACTGGGGAGACCTATACACCTGGCTACATGTACTGGGGACACCTATACACCTGGCTACATATACTGGGGACACCTATACACCTGGCTACATATACTGGGGAGACCTATACACCTGGCTGCATATACTGGGGAGACCTATACACCTGGCTGCATATACTGGGGAGACCTATACACCTGGCTACATATACTGGGGACACCTATACACCTGGCTACATATACTGGGGACACCTATACACCTGGCTACATATACTGGGGACACCTATACACCTGGCTACATATACTGGGGAGACCTATACACCTGGCTGCATATACTGGGGAGACCTATACACCTGGCTGCATATACTGGGGAGACCTATACACCTGGCTACATATACTGGGTACACCTATACACCTGGCTGCATATACTGGGGAGACCTATACACCTAGCTGCATATACTGGGGACACCTATACACCTGGCTACATATACTGGGGACACCTATACACCTGGCTACATATAATGGGGAGACCTATACACCTGGCTGCATATACTGGGGAGACCTATACACCTGGCTGCATATACTGGGGAGACCTATACACCTGGCTGCATATACTGGGGAGACCTATACACCTGGCTGCATATACTGGGGAGACCTATACACCTAGCTACATATACTGGGAGACCTATACACCTAGCTACATATACTGGGAGACCTATACACCTAGCTACATATACTGGGGATACCTATACACCTAGCTGCATATACTGGGGAGACCTATACACCTAGCTACATATACTGGGGAGACCTATACACCTAGCTACATATACTGGGGAGACCTATACACCTAGCTACATATACTGGGGAGACCTATACACCTGGCTGCATATACTGGGAAGACCTATACACTTAGCTACATATACTGGGGAGACCTATACACCTAGCTACATATACTGGGGAGACCTATACACCTGGCTGCATATACTGGGGAGACCTATACACCTGGCTGCATATACTGGGGAGACCTATACACCTGGCTACATCTACTGGGGACACCTATACACCTGGCTGCATATACTGGGGAGACCTATACACCTGGCTACATATACTGGGGAGATACTTTAAATTTATATATTACTAATCTTAAAATGTTAATATGAAGGAAAATGAACCAGGATAGAAAGGACCAGTGTGGTTTGAATTATAAAACCACATATTTTTCTTAGGAAATCTTTATGGTATGCGTGACTAGGGGTGTGACGGGGGCGTGATAAGGGGTGTGACAGGGGCGTGGCTTAAGTGTCCCTCTTTCTCATCTCAAAATGAACCAGGATAGAAAGGACCAGTGTGGTTTGAATTATAAAACCACATATTTTTCTTAGGAAATCTTTATGGTATGCGTGACTAGGGGTGTGACGGGGGCGTGATAAGGGGTGTGACAGGGGCGTGGCTTAAGTGTCCCTCTTTCTCATCTCAAAATGTTGGGAGGTATGGTGATGCAGAGGGTCAAAGTTGACCCTCATAGTGCATTATGGGGCGAATCGAACTTCCACAAAAGTTTGCTTGGTCCAGGCGAACGCGAACCCCCAAAGTTCGCCTGGAACCGTTCGCCGGCGAACCGTTCGCTACATCTCTAGTTATCATTCACTTAATCAAGAATTCTTGTGGTGAACTTTGCCAGGTTCAGAATTGCACGTTCCCCCCTGATTTGTTTATGTCAGTCAGCAGCACCATATGTTATAGAGTTATTATGGCTTGTGATGACACTTGTGATAAGCGTTCCACCTAAGTTATCGTTGTACCTATCATTTTACAGCCTGGGACAGGGCAATCGTTAACACAGCAGATTTCATTTGTAACTGGGAGTGTTCAACACACCATGCCTGCTGTAATCACACAACCTGTGCACGCCAGCCATTAAAGAGAATCTGTATTGTTAAAATCGCACAAAAGTAAACATACCAGTGCGTTAGGGGACATCTCCTATTCCCCTCTGTCACAATTTCGCCGCTCCCCGCCGCATTAAAAGTGGTTAAAAACAGTTTTAAAAAGTTTGTTTATAAACAAACAAAATAGCCACCAAAACAGGAAGTAGGTTGCTGTACAGTATGTCCACACATAGAAAATACATCCATACACAAGCAGGCTGTATACAGCCTTCCTTTTGAATCTCAAGAGATCATTTGTGTGTTTCTTTCCCCCCTGAGGGGGGAGTGCATAGCAGAACCACAACACTGAAGAACTTGGCAGCCTTCCAGACACAGGCTGACAAGTCTGACAGGGGAAAGATACATTGATTTATTACAGAGACAGTGATAGTATAAAGTGCTGCAGTAAGCCAGAACACATTAGAATAGCTTTTGGAACTTGTAGGATGATAAAAAACAGGATGCAATTTTTGTTACGGAGTCTCTTTAATGGAATGATCTGGTGTGCTTGTCTGTGTGCAGCAGCGACATCTGAGGGAAGAAACATAAACGTGTATCTGTGACACAGGAATGAATTCCTGTTCTTTGTATAACTGTCCCTCATGTCTGAGGACAATCTGAGGTTTTGAAAAAAATATTGGTCTCTTAAAGTCTGAAGTCTCCCTAAAATCGAGGGGGTTTTCAGCCGCGGTTCTGTGGCGTTTTAAGAGAGACAATAATGTTAATGAGGTTTTTAAAATAAAAAAGCGTCCCGGAACAGGGACTGGTAAATATTGCACAGCCTGACAAATTGTCGGCTGTGCATTCAGTGGGCTGCAGTGAGACCACCATGGGATGGAGGAGGATGGGGGAAGCCTCGATAGGATTCAAAGACTTCCCCCTACCGAGGTGAGCACCCCCTGGGGATCTTTTTTAAATTACAGAGTCTCTTTAAAGTGAATCTAAATCAAAAATAAAAACGAGTTTAACTTACCTGGGGCTTCTACCAGCCCCCTGCAGCCACCCCGTGCCCGCGCTGTCACTGAACGATCCTGCAGTCCCTTGCAGCGCCCCTCTTTCATTTGGCTGTGTAGCCCCACTCAGCGCAGCTCTTGATCATGCTCCCATGGATGGGAGCATTTTGCGCATGCGCAGTACAGGGAAATCTTTACTGCGCATGTGCAGAACACTCCTGGCAACGGGAGCGTGACCAAGGACACATGCAGCCACGCATGCACAGTGACCGTCGACTCGCCAAGTCGCCCACCTAAAAAGGGGGCGTTTTGAGGGACTGGAGGATTGCTCAGTGATGGCATGTGCAGTGGCAGGGGGTTGGTAGAAGCCCCAGGCAAGTTAAACTCGTTTTTTTATTATTATTTAGGTTCCCTTAGAGACATCTGTAATTTTAAACATGACAAGTATGCTACTGATACAGTAGATGTTCAGTGAGATGCAAATAATTCCAAGTTGATGCAAATTTATATTATTTTCTATATTTACTTTATATTAGTTTATGGAGCTTAAAAATGAACCAATAAAATTCTATTTAATTGGGCCAAATATATTGGCTACAGATGGTGCTGCCAGTGAACCCATGCTGGCTCCCTGTCTTTGCCAATAGAATTTGTAATGGAATTAAAATTATTTTATATTTTTTTTTAAACAAGAAAAAGTTTATTTAGCATCCAATATCTGAAACAAAATGGCATATGTAACAGATGACAACACAGATGTATGAGATACATCTACAGTTAAATAACAAAGTAAATACACATATAGGCAGGGAACACACTTGTCTTTCAGTTTTCTGTGCGTGTTTTTCTGCGTACTTTTTCTGCACACCAAGTGTGTTTCTATGCAGGAAAACGCGTGTTTTAGTTTACAGCGGCTGATGTAATTAATAGAGAAAACAGACTTAAATGTGCAGAGTCATCATGCAAAATGTCTTTCTGCGACCTTTAAACTCTAGGGTCTGTGAGATGCAAAAAACGGATGTCCATGGTCCTTCATCCTCCCGAACTAAGGACGCTAATTTTAAACTCCCCCGTTTTAGTCCCATCACATTTCCATCATAGAGAGTCCCCGAGGTGCTACCTGATGTATCCCAGGATTCTACCTCTCTACTCCAAAAAGTCCCCTGATCCATTAAATTCATGTCCCATGCTAACCCTTGTGGCCCTCCCCAGAAGAATACGGTAGGTACTCCTTCTTCTGGGAAATTGATTAGCATCTCAATGACAAAAGATGTTCCCAACTGTCCTGATTGGACCTTTGCCCCCCTTATGTCCTGAGGCAAAATGCGTACCTTAGGTCGGGAAGAATGTACTTTCTGCAATCTGTCAATTAAGAGTACCTCCTCACTTACCCATCTAGAATGAGGATAAGTGCTTGAATATGGACTGTGTGGTATTGTCTCGTATTGTGACCCGTGTAGAGAGGATGGTGTTACCTGTGTTAGCTCTCCCTTCCTCGGGATCGCTCTTCCCACCCTCTTTGTCACCTGAAAATGTGGCTGGATCTCGATTTTTACTTCTCTTTCCGAGAACCAAAACTCTTCTGCTTTCCAGCCTTTACGCATGTATAGTTGTCTCAGAGACACCCTCTGTTGGTTGCTCCAGAGTGTGATATTGTTCCCTGCGTCTCTCCTGGAGGAGAAGTGACGCTTACTGCTCGTTCCTCTCCAGTCTAGAACCATCTCATTCCAGATAACCAAGACAAGGTAATCCTGAACAACACACTCCACCTTTTGCATGTACCCATTGTACTGCAATGTACATTTTAACAAAACTGTGGATCGGTGCGTTAGTTCCGGGAGTGTGACATTCCAGAGCAGATTTAAGCTGCCGTTCACATCACACTTCCAGCACACCTGACCCTTCATACCTTTCACCAACATTGTGCCATGAAATTTGGTTCCACCTGGCACGAGTGATCTTTTCCTCCTTCCCGGTTCGGTCCAGTCGGGCCAATCAGAGGGAAGGGCAAAAGGATCAATATCTTTTTCTCCAAACATTAACATGCTTGGGATTCCATATTGCCAAACTCCTGAAATCGAAATACAAACAAATCAATTCTTATTAATGATTTGGGTTTCGTCCTGCGGCTTGTACTCTGTACACCTTAGATTGATCAATATATACCGTAATTGATCTCGTTTCTTTATGGTTCTCCTGAACTCTGTTTACTCTTTTTGGTAGACTGGAGCTAAACTCCTCTACCTAATGTACAATGTCTGAGTTCGAAGTGCTTCGATGGACTTGGAGGAGATACTTGCAGAACTCTAGATGGAAGATTTCTGTTGGGCTGGAGTCCCATTTTGATTGGTCTGGGTAGGTGACTGGGCCCCATACCTCACTGCTATAGAGCAGGATTGGGATGATGATGCTGTCGAATATCTTTACCCACACTCTCACTACTGGGGTAGGAGGAAACAACCGTGCAAATAGCTGCCCGATATGTCACAGCCTGCCACCAACTGAGAGGAACATGATACCACATGGACTGTATTCACTCAAAACCCCCCTATGGACTGTATATCCCAGTCCCCCATGCTGTCCCTTACATCCTCCACACACCTATGGACTATATACCACAACCCCCTATATCCTTCCCTTATTCCCACAATCCCCCCCTCCCCATGTTAATGTATTGTTTTGCTTTGGCAATGCTAAATGTATTTGGTCCTGCCAATAAAGCTTTTTTGGATTTAGATTTGTCCCCCCCCCCCCCTCTCTCTCTCCTCTCTGTCCCCTCTCTCTCTCCTCTCTGTTCCTGTCTCTCCTCTGCCCCCCCTCTCTCTCTCCCTCCTCTCTGTCCCCCCTCACTCTCTTCTCTCTGTCCCCCCCTCTCTCTCTTCTCTCTGCCCCCCCCCCCCCCCCCTCTCTCTCTTCTCTCTGTCTTTCCTCCCCCTTCTCTCTCTCTCTCTCTCTTTCCTCTCTCTTCTCGCTCTCTCTTTTCTCTCTCCCCCCCCCCTCTTTCCTCTCCCCCCCTCTCTTTCCTCTCTCCCCCCCCAGTAGAATTCTGTTATTTAGTGCCAATCTTTATATGTTGGAAGTGTACATATAGACACTATATTACAGTATGTCTTTTAGCCCTTTCCCTGCTGGTCACTTATAACAGAAAAAAAAACAATTTCAGCAGGTCTCCACTTAGTGATGTCTTCAGCTTTGTGATCATCAGCTCACTCACTTCTGTGACTATGAATAGCTATGAGCTCTGCAGAGATCTGCCATTCGGATTCCGAATTCCGAGTAAAACTTGCCGACTGCGGCAGGGGTGGCAGCTAACTTACCCTTGTCACCGCCTATAGCCAGTGCACCCCACATAACATTCAATCTTTCCGATGCTTCCTCCTTCAAACCCAGTATTGGAGTGACGTGGAACTCAATGGAACGCGACATGGAGCGCATCGGTCATAGGTGGCAACAAGGGTTGCTGCCTAAGACTACCTGTTTAGTAAGGAGTTCTTGGGAAAGACTCCCTAACACTGCTACTGCCTACTGAGCGTGCTCTAGTAGCTGCCTTGCAAGTTCTTTGAGTCTGCCAAGAGAAGATCGCTATTGTCATGCTGCTTGCCATTGAATTCCTGCTGATGGCAGCATTGTGAACTTTGTATGGACTTCCGCTGTCCACCAGCAGAGGTCTCTCCTCACGTTGGGAACTAGAGATGGGACAAATCCCAGATTTCCTAGAATCCAACACCCGAAAACATTCTCGAATCTTTTGAATCTCTCGAATCCTGTACATAAGAATTGTGAGATGCGTGTAAGAGTAGTAGTTAGGTTTAGAATATACTATTCTTAGTATAACTACTATTTTTGCATATACAGTGGGGTGCAAAACTATTCGGCCCCCTTGAAGTTTTCTACATTTTGTCATATTACTTCCACAAACATGAATCAATTTTATTGGAATTCCACATGAAAGACCAACACAAAGTGGTGTACACATGAGAAGTGGAACGAAAATCATGCATGATTCCAAACATTTTTTACAAATAAATAACTGCAAAGTGGTGGGTGCATAATTATTCGGCCACCTTTGATCTGAGTGCAGTCAGTTGCCTATAGACATTGCCTGATGAGTGCTAATGACTAAATAGAGTGCACCTGTGTGTAATCTAATGTCAGTACAAATACAGCTGCTCTGTGAGTGCCTCAGAGGTTGTCTAAGAGAATATTGGGAGCAACAACACCGTGAAGTCCAAAGAACACACAAGGCAGGTCAGGGATCAAGTTATTGAGAAATTTAAAACAGGCTTAGGCTACAAAAAGCTTTCCAAAGCCTTAAACATCGCACGGAGCATTGTTCAAGCGATCATTCAGAAATGGAAGGAGTATGGCAAAACTGTACACCTACAAAGACAAGGCTATCCACATAAACTCACAGGCCGAAGAAGGGGAGCGCTGATCAGAAACGCCGTCAAGAGGCCCATGGTGACTCTGGACGAGCTGCTGAGATCTACAGCTCAGGTGGGAGACTCTGTCCATAGGACAACTATTAGTCATGCACTGTACACTGTTGGCCTTTATGGAAGAGTGGCAAGAAGAAAGGCATTGTTAACAGAAAGCATAAAAAGTCCCTTTCAAGTTTGCCACAAGCCATGTGAAGGACACAGCAACCATGTGGAAGAAGGTGCTCTGGTCAGATGAGACCAAAATGAAACTTTTTGGCCAAAATGCAAAACGCTATGTGTGGCAGAAAACTAACACTGCACACCACTCTGAACACACCATCCCCACTGTCAAATATGGTGGTGGCAGCATCATGCTCTGGGGTTGCTTCTCTTCAGCAGGGACAGGGAAGCTGGTCAGAGATGATGGGAAGATGGATGGAGCCAAATACAGGGCAAACTTGGAAGAAAACCTCTTGGAGACTGCAAAAGACTTGAGACTGGGGCGGAGGTTCACCTTTCAGCAGGATAATGACCCTAAACATAAAGCCAGGGCAACCATGGAATGGTTTAAAACAAAACATATCTATGTGTTAGAATGGCCCAGTCAAAGTCCAGATCTAAATCCAATCAAGAATCTGTGGCAAGATCTGAAAACTGCTGTTCACAAACGCTGTCCATCTAATCTGACTGAGCTGGAGCTGTTTTGCAAAGAAGAATGGGCAAGGATTTCAGTCTCTAGATGTGCAAAGCTGGTAGAGACATACCCAAAAAGACTGGCAGCTGTAATTGCAGCAAAAGGTGGTTCTACAAAGTATTGACTCAGGGGGCAGAATAACTATGCACACCCCACTTTGCTGTTATTGATTTGTAAAAAATATTTGGAATCATGTATGATTTTCATTCCACTTCTCACATGTACACCACTTTGTATTGGTCTTTCACGTGGAATTCCAATAAAATTGATTCAGGTTTGTGGCAGTAATGTGACAAAATGTGGAAAACTTCAAGGGGGCCGAATACTTTCGCAACCCACTGTATCACACCATTCTTATGTACAGGATTCATGAGATTTGAGATTTTTGAAAGATTTTAGAATCTTTTCAGGATTCAGATTCGATTAAATCTGGAATTCGTCCCATCTCTATTGGACACTCTGTGAACATACTGAATAGTCACCTGACCATCACGCAGTATTTAAAGGACAACTGAAGTGAGAAGAATATGGAGGCTGCTATATTTATTTCCTTTTAACCTCTTGAGGACTGCAGGGCTAAACCCCCCTAGTGACCAGGCCATTTTCAGTAAAATTGGCCACTGCAGCTTTAAGGCCAAGCTGCAGGGCCGCACAACACTGCACACAAGTGATCCCCCCCCCCTTTTCTCCCCACCAACAGAGCTCTCTGCTGGTGGGGTCTGATCGCTCCCCCCATGTTTGTTTTTTTCATAATAAATATTATTGTTTGTTTTTGTTTTTAAAAAAATCCCTGTTTCTTTAAACCCTCTCCCTCCCTCCCTCCCCGCAGCCAGCTAATTACGGCGATCGGCTGTCATAGGCTTCTGCCTATGAGAGCCGATCGCTCTCTTGTCCCCCAGGGGGACAGCCGTGTCGCACGGCTGTCCCCAGTGCAGCGCTGCTGCTGATCGCAGCGCTGCACAGTGTAAATAGACGGCGTGATCGCCGTCTAACAGTCTCCCGAGCGGCAATAGCCGCTCGGAGACTGAAGAGGGGGCGGAGCTCCGCCCTCCGAGCATGAGATGCGCGCGCAGCGTGCGCGTGATCTCATGCAAATTACAGCCCCAGGACTTTACGCCAATCGGCGTGAGGCGGTCCTGGGGCTGCCGCCGCGGCCACGCCCGTCGGCGTGACGCGGTCGCAAAGTGGTTAAATAACACCAGTTGCCTGGCAGCCCTGCTGATCTATTTGGCTGCAGTAGTGTCTGAACAACACCAGAAACAAGCATGCAGCTTATCTTGTTAGATCTGACAATAACGTCAGAAACATCTAATCTGTGTGCTTGTTCAGGGTCTAAGGCTAAAAGTAGGAGGATCAGCAGGATAGTCAGCCAACTGGTATTGCTAAAAAAGGAAATAAATATAGCAGCCTCCCTATTCTTCTTGCTACCATTGTCCTTTAAGGCTGCTTCTGGCAAAATAACATTGCTAGACCATTTTTTCGTGGTGGCGATATATCGCTACAATACTTCACTGTGATACTTTACTAGCGGGCCACTATTTCGTTAACATAGTAGCCAGTGGGGTAGCAAGAAATGATGGGACCCCATAGCAACATTTTCATGGGGCCCTCAGATGAAGGCACTCTTGAGCAATGCTACCTGCCCCTACCCTATGGATATGAGCTGATTTACATTCCCGTCCAATGTACACTGTGTATAGACCTTGGGCTAAGAGACAAAGTCAGAGGGTGTACAAACAAAGGAAAGTTAATAGTGAACACATCAGGTACAACCTGGCCCCTCTCTGCTCCAGGACCCCATAGCAGTTGCTATGGCTATTGCTATGCCCTGGTAGTAGCGTCTGCACTAGTGAAGTGTCGCGGTGGCGATACGTCACTATCTTGTGGCAGTAGGAAAGAACGGCTGTTGCTAAGGAACGAATGCTATGCTGCCAGTAGGGCACGTAGTGTGCACGGGGTATAATTAAGTCACTGTAATTTCATTTACGTGCATAAGGACATTTAACTTGCGCATAATGAATCTGCCCCCTATACCACCAATGAAGAGTGGATGCAGGGTGATACAGAGTCCCAAGCAAACCCTCTGAATGCAGTGGCCCATTTTCAAGCTCATCCTCTGCAACCGCTATTCTTAAGCCACTGTATCTTTTCCTGATGTGCAGTTCAGTATAATTTCAAAATGAATAGTGTACTTAGCTTGGTTCCTTTATGCACCCTTCAACAGGTGGGAATTCTGGTAAGCGCCTAGCTTGCCTATACATAAATATGGCCATGTTGTAGCATTTTCAGTGCTTCTCTGTGTACCTTGCTTGATTAATTTCTGCTTTTGTTCTAAGCCGCCATATGACCTTCTGCTTAGATTCACACACACATCTTAATTTGGGATTGGGATCAAAGACATTTGCAGAGCCAGCACTTAAACCATTTGTTGCCTTCATCAAAGTGTTTGTGTTTCCTCAAAATAAGAAGTTTGGAAGAGCGGGACCCCTAGCATCTGCTATTATCAGTAGTCACTGACACTTTAATCAGCAAAATGGCCAACACAGCCGCCGTCCGCCAGTGTACTGTGCACTGATTAGCAAATTGGGGTTAAACCCCCTCCATCATGAAATGCAGCAATCTGTGTGGCACACAATTAATGGCGCCTAATTTACTGAAAGCTGTCCAAGGAAGAAAGAAGAAATTACAGAACAAAGAAACATGGAAAATTTACCAGTTGCCATGGAAACCTTCTCCGAAGGCGCAACATTTTTAGGAGAGTAAATTACAACCGATCCATCCATACAAAAGTGTTTTAAAGTACAATAAGTGTAATCACTGTCAATTGTGTGTAAACATATGCCGACAGCAGAAATCTCTGAAAGATTCCAAACTTCCTGAAAGTGATGTTTATCTAAATGCGAGCTTGTAGTGATAGGCTGCTGTGTGTCTTGCAGGTGGAGCGCTGCTTGGTAACAGTACAGCAGATGGCAGATCTCCTGCTCACTCTGCACCATGCTCTGAATTTCATTTTTAGAAAATATTGCTTTCATAATTAGCAAAACACCCCATTTCCCACATCTGGAAATGACACAATATTATCAAATGCTTTATACACAAAGCTAGCAACACTCTGAACTTATAAAAGGCACAGTGGGACAGATTCACTCAGGCTCTGTTCACATCTAAAATTGAAATTGCTGACGGCAGCGATTTTTTTTTTAGCGTTTTTCCCCCCTCCCGGCGCTCCACTGCGCGCTATGATCTTGGGCAAAGCGCTTTTGTAAGCGCTCTTGCAGAGCGATTCTGTTTTGACACTTCCTGACGTTAGTCATGAAGTTAACTTTTTGACCTGGAAAAGAATAAATACAATGTATTTATTCTTAAAAACGCAAACACAATAGCTGCATAAAGCGATTTTGTGAGCGTTTAGCGCTCTTCCTATTCCTTCCATTAGAGTAAAATCGCCCCCAAAATGATACAGGCATTGATATGAACCATCTCATAGAGAATCATTGCACAAGCGTTTTGTGGGCGATTTTGAAAATCGCCTGCGTTTGAAAAAAGGCAGAAAACGCCCTAGATGTGAACAAGCCCTGACTGCTGGTAGAATTTATGTGTGCGTTTGTGGGGGTAAATGGGAACGGGGTCCCAGTAAACATATCAGAACGTTTTCTTTCAGATGCATGAGGATTCTTCATTTCTGAGGTGAGTAGATTTACAAAAGATTTGCTGCTGCAACTACAGGTAGTCCCCGGTTAACGAACGAGATACGGACTGTAGGTTTGTTCTTAACCTGAATCTGTTCTTAAGTTGGAGCACTGTGCCATCTTTGTCTACTGTACCTCCTCTGTGCCCCCCTGTGCCTCCAGTGTCCTCCTCTGTGTCACCTCTGCCCTCTGTACCTGCTTACACAAGTTTAAATTTTTTTTTAAATCGATTTTCTCAAAAACTACAAGTCCAATTTGGAACTTGGAAACACAGAATCCATGCCGTTCGTATCGGCGGGTCGTTCATAAGTCGGGCGTTCGCAAGTCGGGGACTACCTGTACTATTAAAATGGACCTGAACTCATGCCCAGGACACAAAGAAAACACAAATGAATCCACCCAGTATGTATTTAGAGTGAAGAGCCTGTCTAATTCCCCCTCAGCTGCAAGTAATCACTTGCAATTTGATCTCTCAGCTGTGTCAGCACAGGAATCTCAGCAGTCCTAGGGCAGAGCAGCTAATTTGTAAACACAGGATGTTAACCCTTTGTCTGCTTCCATGAAAGCAGGAAGTAGACACACTGCAGATTTATTACAGGGTTTGTATCAGCTGCAACAAAAATATTTTTCTTTAAAGGTTAATAGGCTGTTGCTTATCTTTTGGAGCAGAGAGGAAGTTCTGAGTCCAGATCCGCTTTATTAACCCACAAACCTAACTCAGTCTGTGCTTTAGCTACCAACACAACTGGTCATCTGTAAATTGATGCAAGGTGTGTAGGTGTAAAACAAAATGTTGGAGTCCCTGGACTAGAGAGGGCGAAGCTCTTTCAGCTGTTTGATTTCCTTGTTTGATTTGTCTACTTGGATTACTTCCTTCTTTTGGTTGGTGCACTCCACACAGGACGCCAACGACTTATCCACAGAATGGGGGCGTGTAATTACATTGCCCCATCGTTCCAGCGTCAGCTTTGTCTTGCTTGTTGTCATTGATACAAAACTATGCACATTTTTAATGCAAGTACAGTATATGAAGCTTAAAAGTGGACTAATTTAATCCCACCTTGGCTGCATTTGATTCAGTCCACTTTCAAGCTACGTAATTTGTATTACAAAATTGCACAGTTCTGCATCAGCTTTGAAATATTTGCATGCATCTCATTGACCATCTCTTATGATCACACCTCTAGATAGTGCTAAGCATTATAATGATTAAACGTCAACTCTGCTTACATATCTGTTACACTGTACCTGTCCTTGGAAAGTAAACAAGCCTTGACATTTGGCATTAAATTATTATAACATTATTATGTGCAGTGTGCTCCAGGATACCCAGTGGACAATTTGCACTGGGCCTGTGTTAACATTGTTCTAAAGTTTCTGTGCAGTCTCTAAATTATTAATATAAAGTAAAGGTAGTGACAAAAGTTATCACCTGTGTTGTCTTTTGCTCATAATTTCTTCATGGAGTACCTCGCTGGAACTCTGAGGAATGTGACAGGCGGTTTCATGACGGCATGGCTGGAGGTGTGACTAGATAAGTGATGAAGGCATGGCTGGAGGTGAGAGGAAAGTGCGACTAGAGAAGTGATGAAGGCATGGCTGGAGGTGAGAGGAAAGTGCGACTAGAGAAGTGATGAAGGCATGGCTGGAGGTGAGAGGAAAGTGCGACTAGAGAAGTGATGAAGGCATGGCTGGAGGTGAGAGGAAAGTGCGACTAGAGAAGTGATGAAGGCATGGCTGGAGGTGAGAGGAAAGTGCGACTAGAGAAGTGATGAAGGCATGGCTGGAGGTGTGAGGAAGGTGTGACTAGAGAAGTGATGAAGGCATGGCTGGAGGTGTGAGGAAGGTGTGACTAGAGAAGTGATGAAGGCATGGATGGAGGTGTGAAGAAGGTATGACTAGAGAAGTAATGAAAGCATGGCGGGAGGTGTGAGGAAAGTGTGACTAGAGAAGTAATGAAGGCATGGCGGGAGGTGTGAGGAAGGTGTGACTAGAGAAGTGATTAAGGCTTGGATGGAAGTGTGAGGAAAGAGTAACTAAATAAGTGATGATGGCATGGCTGGAGGTGTGAGGAAGGTGTGACTAGATAAGTGATGAAGGCATGGCGGAAGGTATGACTAGAGACGTGATGAAGGCATGGCGGGAGGTGTGACTAGAGACGTGATGATGAAGGCATGGATGGAGGTGCGAGGAAGGTGTGACTAGAGAAGTGATGAAGGCATGGCGGTACATGTGAGGAAGGTGTGACTAGAGAAGTGATGAAAGCATGGCTGGAGGTGTGAGGAAGGTATGACTAGAAAAGTGATAAAGGCATGGATGGAGGTGTGAGGAAGGTGTGACTAGAAAAGTGATGAAGGCATGGTGGTACATGTGAGGAAGGTGTGACTAGAGACGTGATGTAGACATGGATGGAGGTGTGAGAAGGGTGTGACTAGAGTAGTGATGAAGGCATGGAGGTAGAGGTGAGGAATGTGTGACTAGGAGGTAACTAGAGGTGTGATGAAGGCATGGATAGAGGTGTGAGGAAGATGTGACTAGAGATGTGATGTAGGCATGGATGGAGGTGTGAAGAAGGTGTGACTAGAGACGTGATGAAGGCATGGCTGGAGGTGTGAGGAAGGTGTGACTAGAGACGTGATGAAGGCATGGATGGAGGTGTGAGGAAGGTGTGACTAGAGACATGATGAAGGCATGGATGGAGGTCTGAGGAAGGTGTGACTAGAGACATGATGAAGGCATGGATGGAGGTGTGAGGAACGTGTGACTAGAGAGGTGATGAAGGCATGGCGGGAGGTGTGAGAAAGGTGTGACTAGAGAGATGATGAAGGCAGGGATGGAGGTGTGAGAAAGGTGTGACTAGAGAAGTGATGAAGGCATGGATGGAGGTGTGAGGAAGGTGTGACTAGAGAAGTGATGAAGGCATGGATGGAGGTGTGAGAAAGGTGTGACTAGAGAAGTGATGAAGGCATGGATGGAGGTGTGAGGAAGGTGTGACTAGAGAAGTGATGTAGGCATGGATAAAGGTGTGAGGAAGGTGTGACTAGAGAGGTGATGAAGGCATGGATGGAGGTGCGAGGAAGGTGTGACTAGAGAGGTGATGAAGGCATGGCGGTACATGTGAGGAAGGTGTGACTAGAAAAGTGATGAAGGCATGGATGGAGGTGTGAGGAGGTGTGACTAGATACGTGATGTAGACATGGATGGAGGTGTGAGAAAGGTGTGACTAGAGAAGTGATGAAGGCATGGAGGTAGATATGAGGAAGGTGTGACTAGGAGGTGACTAGAGGCGTGATGAAGGCATGGATAGAGGTGTGAGGCAGGTGTGACTAGAGACATGATGTAGGCATGGCGGGAGGTGTGAGAAAGGTGTGACTAGAGACGTGATGAAGGCATGGATGGAGGTGTGAGGAAGGTGTGACTAGAGATGTGATGTAGGCATGGCGGGAGGTGTGAGGAAGGTGTGACTAGAGAAGTGATGAAGGCGTGGATGGAGGTGTGAGGAAGGTATGACTAGAGACGTGATGTAGGCATGGATGGAGGTGTGAGGAAGGTATGACTAGAGACGTGATGAAGGCATGGATGGAGGTTTGAGGAAGGTGTGACTAGAGACGTGATGAAGGCATGGATGGAGGTGTGAGGAAGGTATGACTAGAGACGTGATGAAGCCATGGCTGGAGGTGTGAGGAAGGTGTGACTAGAGACGTGATGTAGGCATGGCGGGAGGTGTGAGGAAGGTGTGACTAGAAAAGAGATGAAGGCTTGGATGGAAGTGTGAGGAAAGAGTAACTAAATAAGTGATGATGGCATGGCTGGAGGTGTGAGGAAGGTGTGACTAGATAAGTGATGAAGGCATGGCGGAAGGTGTGACTAGAGACGTGATGAAGGCATGGCGGGAGGTGTGACTAGAGACGTGATGATGAAGGCATGGATGGAGGTGCGAGGAAAGTTTGACTAGAGAAGTGATGAAGGCATGGCGGTACATGTGAGGAAGGTGTGACTAGAGAAGTGATGAAAGCATGGCTGGAGGTGTGAGGAAGGTATGACTAGAAAAGTGATGAACGCATGGTGGTACATGTGAGGAAGGTGTGACTAGAGACGTGATGTAGACATGGATGGAGGTGTGAGAAGGGTGTGACTAGAGTAGTGATGAAGGCATGGAGGTAGAGGTGAGGAATGTGTGACTAGGAGGTGACTAGAGGCGTGATGAAGGCATGGATAGAGGTGTGAGGAAGGTGTGACTAGAGATGTGATGTAGGCATGGATGGAGGTGTGAAGAAGGTGTGACTAGAGACGTGATGAAGGCATGGCTGGAGGTGTGAGGAAGGTGTGACTAGAGACGTGATGAAGGCATGGATGGAGGTGTGAGGAAGGTGTGACTAGAGACATGATGAAGGCATGGATGGAGGTCTGAGGAAGGTGTGACTAGAGACATGATGAAGGCATGGATGGAGGTGTGAGGAAGGTATGACTAGAGACGTGATGTAGGCATGGATGGAGGTGTGAGGAAGGTGTGACTAGAGACGTGATGTAGGCATGGCGGGAGGTGTGAGGAAGGTGTGACTAGAGAAGAGATGAAGGCATCAGAATCAGAATCAATTTTATTTAGCCAAGTAAGTTTGCACCTACAAGGAATTTGTTTTGGCAGTTGCTTAAAGAGACTCCGTAACAAAAATTGCATCCTGTTTTTTATCATCCTACAAGTTCCAAAAGCTATTCTAATGTGTTCTGGCTTACTGCAGCACTTTCTGCTATCACAGTCTCTGTAATAAATCAATGTATCTTTCCCTTGTCAGACTTGTCAGCCTGGTTCTGGAAGGCTGCCAAGTTCTTCAGTGTTGTGGTTCTGCTATGAATTCCCCCTTCCAGGCCCCTCTATGCACACTGCATGTGTATTATTTATATTAGAGCAGCTTCTCTCTTATCTTTTACAAGCTGGATAAATCGTCCTCTGAGCTGGCTGGGCTTTCACATACTGAAGAATTACAGACAAGGGCAAAGCTGTTTGCAGGAGAAAAAAGAGCAGCCTGAAACTTCAGTGCATGAGAACAGGGGGAAAGAAACACACAAATGATCTCTTGAGATTCAAAAGGAAGGCTGTATACAGCCTTCTTGTGTATGGTTGTATTTTCTATGTGTGGACATACTGTACATCAACCTACTTCCTGTTTTGGTGGCCATTTTGTTTGTTTATAAACAAACTTTTTAAAACTGTTTTTAACCACTTTTAATGCGGCGAGGAGCGGCGAAATTGTGACAGAGGGTAATAGGAGATGTCCCCTAACGCACTGGTATGTTTACTTTTGTGTGATTTTAACAATACAGATTCTCTTTAACAAACACAAACACAAACAAAAACAATACAAGGGCAGACAGTGTGTATATTACAAGTCAAGGACATTTAACTATAGTGGCAGTAAGCAGTGTGAGAATTGTTCATTTACAGTTCTGTGCTGATTACTATCAAGTCCTAGCAGCTCTAACGTGGTTCAGCATTAAGTATGGCTACCGCTTTAGGAAAAAAGCTGTTCTTGTGTCTAGAGGTTTTGGTAGCGATTGACCGGAATCTTACTCCTGAAGGCATGCGCTGGAAGATGGAGTGAGCTGGGTGAGAGGGGTCAGAGGCAATTTTGGTTGCTCTCTTTCTGCACCTGCTAGCGTAAAGATCCTGCAGGGAAGGTAAGCTACAGCCAATTATCCTTTTCGCTGTTCGGATGATGCGCTGCAGCCTCCCCTTTTCTAATGCTGAGCAGGAGCTGAACAATACAGTCATAGATGATGTTATGGTGGATTCAATAATTGCAGTGTAGAACTGCACCATTACATTTTGAGGTAGGCCAAACTTTTTCAGCTGCGCAGATGGTACATCCTCTGTTGCGCTTTCTTGACAATAGTGACCGTATTGTTATCCCATTTTAGGTTGTGTGAGTTCGTGGACCCAAGAAACTTGAATGACTCTACCTGGGTTATTGTGGATCCATTTATGGTTAAGGGGAGGTGCTGGGGGGGAGATCTCCTAAAGTCTATTATCATCTCCATGGTTTTGAGAGCGTTTAGTTCCAAGTTGTTGCTGCTGCACCAGGAGGAAAGCTGTCCCACCACATGCCTGTATGCAGATTCATCCCCGTTTTGTATGAGACCAACTACTGTTGTGTCATCTGCAAACTTCAGAACCTTAACAGATGGATCTGTGGAGATGCAGTCATTGGTGTACAGTGAGTAAAGCAGTGGGGAAAGCACACAGCCCTGGGGTGCACCAGTATTGACGGTCAGAGAGCTTGATGTGTGTTTACCAAGTCTAACACGCTGTCTCCTATTGGTTAGGAAATCGGTTATCCATTTGCAGATGGATTCAGGTATGTGTAGCTGGGAGAGCTTGCTGTGTAGCAGAGATGGCATTATGGTATTAAATGCAGAGCTGTAATCTATAAATAAAATCCTGGTGTAGGTTCCTGGGGTGTCTAGATGCTGTAGTACATAATGCATACACATGTTCACGGCATCATCTGCGGATCTATTAGGCCTGTAGGCAAATTGCAGAGAGTCCAGCAGGGGATCTGTGATAGATTTCAGATAAGCCATTAACAGTTTTTCGAATGCTTTCATGACCAATGATGTCAGGGCAACAGGCCTGTAATCATTTAAACTTGTAGGTTTTGAATTTTTTGGGATTGGTACAATAGTTGAGCATTTAAAACAGGCCGGAACAATTGAGAGTTCGAGAGATGCTTTGAATATGTCTGTGAATACAGGAGCTAATTGATCGGCACAGAGTTTCAGGCATTTCGCAGAGATAGAGTCTGGCCCCATTGCTTTCCTAGTGTTTTGTCTTTTAAAGAGTCTGCTTACATCTGATTGGCATATTGTTAGATCATGTGCATCTGGGGACAGGTCAATAGATTGTGTCTGGCCTCCTGTGTTGTGTAGTTGCTGAGGCACCGCAGGGAGTGGAGAGGCTGGCAGGAAGAGTGTTCAGTTTTCCTGCTGCAGAGATGGAAATTATGCGAATTGACTTGGTGTGTTTGGCTTTTGTTGCTAGTGTCAAACCTGCAATAAAATGTATTCAGTTCATTTGCAAGCTGCAGATTGTGTAGTGAGGGCGGAGATTTCTTCCTGTAGCTGGTAATTTCATGCAGAGATTTCCATATTGTGAATGAGTCAGCGTTTGAACTTTGTTTCTCAAGTTTTTTAGAATAATTTTTTTTTTGCATTGGTAATGGCTCTCTGCAGTTTGTATTTCGCAGCTTTGTAGAGGACTTTATCGCCTGTACGATATGCCCTTTTATTTATCGAGGCGCAGCTTCCTAAGACGTGATGTAAACCAGGGTTTATCGTTATTGTACCTGGTGCACTTTTTTGTGGGGATGCAGGACTCTTCACAAAAGCTAATATATGATGTTACAGCGTCAGTGTATTCATTTAGGTCGCTGGTGGATTCTTTAAATATATTCCAGTTTGTTAAATCAAAGCAGCTCTGCCGTTTTTCTACAGCTTCACTCGTCCATTTCTTAACTGTGGTCACTACAGGTTTGGCAGTTTTTAGTCTTTGGATGTATGTTGGGATAAGCTGTATAACAGCATGATCAGAGTTCCCCAAAGCTGCCCTGCTGACAGAGTGATACGAGTCCTTAGTCGTAGTGTAGCAGTGATCAAGTGTCTTACCTTCTCTAGTTGCGCTTGTGACGTGTTGCCTGTATTTGGGGAGTTCTTTGCAAAGATTAGCACTGTTAAAATCCCCTAGTATGATAAAAAAGAATCTGGGTACTCCCTTTCCACCTCGGTGATTTGATCTGCGAGATCTTGGAGCGCAGGCTGCATACATGTTTGTGGAGGGATGTACACAGCAACCAAAATAAATGAAGAAAACTCACGGAGTGAGTAGTAGGGTCTGCAGTTTATGAAGAGAGTTTCCAGCCCAGGCGAGCATGTCACATGGAGGTAGATATGAGGAAGGTGTGACTAGGAGGTGACTAGAGGCGTGATGAAGGCATGGATAGAGGTGTGAGGCAGGTGTGACTAGAGACGTGATGTAGGCATGGATGGAGGTGTGAGGAAGGTGTGACTAGAGACGTGATGTAGGCATGGCGGGAGGTGTGAGGAAGGTGTGTCTAGAGAAGTGATGAAGGCATGGATGAAGGTGTGAGGAAGGTATGACTAGAGAAGTGATGTAGGCATGGCGGGAGGTGTGAGGAAGGTGTGACTAGAGAAGTGATGCAGGCATGATGAGAGGTGTGGGGAAGGTATGACTAGAGACGTGATGAATGCATGGATGGAGGTGTGAGGAAGGTGTGACTAGAGACGTGATGTAGGCATGGCGGGAGGTGTGGGGAAGGTGTGACTAGAGATGTGATGTAGGCATGGCGGGAGGTGTGAGGAAGGTGTGACTAGAGAAGTGATGAAGGCATGGATGGAGGTGTGAGGAAGTTATGACTAGAGAAGTGATGTAGGCATGGTGGGAGGTGTGAGGAAGGTGTGACTAGAGAAGTGATGTAGGCATGGCGGGAGGTGTGGGGAAGGTATGACTAGAGATGTGATGAAGGCATGGATGGAGGTGTGAGGAAGGTATGACTAGAGACGTGATGAAGGCATGGATGGAGGTGTGAGGAAGGTGTGACTAGAAACATGATGAAGGCATGGATGGAGGTGTGAGGAAGGTATGACTAGAGATGTGATGAAGGCATGGATGGAGGTGTGAGGAAGGTGTGACTAGAGACGTGATGTAGGCATGGCGGGAGGTGTGAGGAAGGTATGACTAGAGACGTGATGAAGGCATGGATGGATGTGTGAGGAAGGTGTGACTAGAGACGTGATGTAGGCATGGTGGGAGGTGTGACTAGAGAAGTGATGAAGGCATGAATGGAGGTGTGAGGAAGGTGTGACTGGAAACGTGATGAAGGCATGGATGGAGGTGTGAGGAAGGTGTGACTAGAGACGTGATGAAGGCATGGATGGAGGTGTGATGAATCAGAAATCGATTAATTCGTCAAGCACGACTGGGTCGTGCCCGAAATTGGGTTCAGCACGTACATGGCTCAGGATAGAATTAGCAGTATAAATAATAAAACAGAAACACAATACAGCAGTGATAACAGATACAATTAAAGAAGAAGTGGCCTAGGTGTGAGGGGTAATTGGCGATCCTCAATGCTCTGGAGGCATGACTGGAAGTGTGAGGAAGATGTGACTGGAGGCAGGGGTGAGCCTGGGGTGCCTGGCACCTGGGTGCAAGATTTTCTCTGGCGCCTATGGGAGTGGTTAAATTAACTGCGCCCAACCACATAACCACACCCATGTCCTGCCTAATCATACCCACATTTTCCACCTCTTTACGCATGCATGTGATACCCCATTCCTACCCCTCTTCCATGCATAGCAATGACTCAATCCATTTTCCAATCTAAAGATAAATAAGTTTAGGCAGTGAGAGACAGGGACCCCAGTTTATGTAGTGAGTGACAGGGACCCCCGTTTAGGTAGTTAGTGATAGGGACCCCCGTTTAGGCAGTGAGTGACAGGGACCCCCGTTTAGGTAGTGAGTGACAGGGACCCCCGTTTAGGCAGTGAGTGACAGGGACCCCCATTTAGGCAGTGAGTGACAGGGACCCCCGTTTAGGCAGTGAGTGACAGGGACCCCTGTTTAGGCAATGAGAGACAGGGACCCCCGTTTAGGCAGTGAGTGACAGGGACCCCCCCCTCTAGCCGCCGATCCCCCCTCACCTTGCAGTTTGTCAGACCTCAATCAGCGGGCGACCCGACCAGTAAGAGCGGGCGCCGGACGCACCCGCTCTATATGCGGAAGTGATGTCACATAACGAAAATAATCATTATGCGGGCAGCATTCACCAGAAAATAACCGCTATGCGAGCAGCATTCACCAGAAAATAATCATCATGTTGGCAGCATTCACCAGAAAATAATCGCTATGTGGGGAGCAATCACCAGAAAATAATCGTTATGTGGGGAGCAATCACCAGAAAATAATCGTTATGTGGGGAGCAATCACCAGAAAATAATCGTTATGCAGGGAGCATTCACCAGAAAATAATCGCAATGTGGGCAGCATTCACCAGAAAATAATCGCTATGTGGGGAGCAATCACCAGAAAATAATCGTTATGCAGGGAGCAATCACCAGAAAATAATCAATATGTGAGGCGCAATCACCAGAAAATAATCGTTATGTGGGGAGCAATCACCAAAAAATAATCATTATGCAGGGAGCATTCACCAGAAAATAATCACAATGTGGGCAGCATTCACCAGAAAATAATCGCTATGTGGGGAGCAATCACCAGAAAATAATCGCTATGTGGGGAGCATTCACCAGAAAATAATCGCAATGTGGGGAGCAATCACCAGAAAATAATTGCTATGTGGGGAGCATTCACCAGAAAATAATCGCAATGTGGGAAGCATTAACCAGAAAATAATCGTTATGTGCACAGCATTCACCAGAAAATAATCGCACTGTGGGGAGCATTCACCAGAAAATAATCGCAATGTGGGGAGCATTCACCAGAAAATAATCGCAATGTGGGGAGCATTCACCAGAAAATAATCGCAATGTGGGGAGCAATCACCAGAAAAAAATCGTAATGTGGGGAGCATTCACCAGAAAATAATCGTTATGTGGGGAGCAGTCACCAGAAAATAATCGTTATGTGGGGAGCAATCACCAGAAAATAATCATTATGTGGGGAGCATTCACCAGAAAATAATCGCAATGTGGGGAGCAATCACCAGAAAATAATCGTTATGTGGGGAGCAATCACCAGAAAATAATCGTTATGTGGGGGCAAGCACCAGAAAATAATCATTATGTGGGGAGCAATCACCAGAAAATAATCATTATGTGGGGAGCACTCACCTGGCCGGCTGACGCGCATCTCCCCTGGACGATCCTCCAGCGCTGACAGGCATAGCAGGGCTACGGCAAGATGGCACCCGAAGCCCTGTACTGGAGACACAAATAGTCTCCAGAGCAGGGCTTCGGCAGCCATCTTGCCGTAGCCCTGCTCTGCCTCCGGGAGCCCAGCCCACTGCGGGAGATGAACCGGGCGCGGGCGGGCAGCAGCGGGGGAAAGAGAGGCAGAAGGAGGGGACCCAGGTGAGGGGGGGGAATCTGTCCCCCCTCCCCGCCGCTGTCCCCACCCCTTCTTCTAGCGCTGCTCTTTCCCTTCCATGGGAGGTCGTGGCGACACCCCCTTGGGTGTCAGTCAACCGGGTCGCCACGCCCCCCCGGACGCGGCGGGAGGGAGCTGCGGCCAGAGGGGGTGAGCGGCAGCTGGGCAGCTCCTGTCAGAGAGAGGCGCCTGGGTAAAATGCACCCGCAGCACCCGCCCAGGCGCGGCCCTGACTGGAGGTGTCATAAAGGCCTGGCTGGAAAAGTGATAAAAGCGTGACTGGAAGTGTAAAGAAGGCATGACTGGAGGTGTGATGAAGGTGTGACAGGAGGCGTGATGAAAACTTAGCTGGAGGTCTGATAAAAAAATGTGTGACAGAGATGGGAAGGTGTGATAAAGGCAGAATTGGAGGTGTGGTGAAGTACAACTGGAGGTGTGATGAAGTCGGGACTGGAGGTGTGATCACTGTGATGAAAGGCATGTCTAGAAGTGTGATGAAAACAAAGCTGAAAGTGTAAAAAAGGTGTCACAGGAGGTGTTATGAAGGGCTGACAGGAGGTGGTGATGATAGCATGACAGGAAGTGTTACTAGAAGTGTGATGAGGGCTTGACTGGAGGTGTGATGCTGGCATGACTGGAGGTGTGATTAAGTTGTGACTGTGACTGGAAGCGTGATGAAGGTATGAGTAGAGGTTTGATGAAGGCATGACTAGAGGTTTGATGAAGGCATAGCTGGAAGTTTGATGAAGGCAACACTTGAGGTGTGATGAAGGTGTGATTGGGGGTTTTATGGGGCATTTCATTGACTCAAATATGTTTATACTAAAAAAAAAAAAAGTGTCCACTTCTCAGATAAGCTTTACTGGTCTTCTAAGGGCCATTCACATACAAAGTATTTTTGCAGCCTCAAGCAACAGAATAGTTTTCATCTACTGCATAACCCCATACCTTAAAGAGACACTGAAGCTGGAAAAAAATATGATAGAATGATTTGTATGTGTAGTACAGCTAAGAAATAAAACATTAGGATCAGAGACAAAAGTCTAATTGTTTCCAGTACAGGAAGAGTTAAGAAACTCCAGTTGATATCTCTATGCAAAAAAGCCATTAAGCTCTACCACTTTCAAAGTCACGGAGAGAGCTGTCTTCTGAAGTTTATTATCTCAACTGTCAGTGACGAATTTTCTTTTTCTCTGCCAGAAGACAGGTCAATAGTTTACAAGACTGCTCTGAAAAAATAATTTAGAATGCTGAGTAGTGTGTAAACTGCAGATATTAAAGAATGATGCAATGTTATAAAACACACTATAGAACTGAAAATAAAAATATGAGACTATTTTCTTTGCTACTAATCTTCTAGTTATTATCCGTACTACACAAGCAAGTCATTATATCATAATTTTTTTTTCCGCTTCAGTGTCTCTTTAAGTATTCATTCTGTATGTATGGAAGGGCTGGCATTGCACCACATAGCAATGTGGGTCCCTGTGTATTATTTGTACAAGAAAGCCCAACCTGGAAAAGATAATAGAGCCAATAATGATATATACAGAATTTGATAGCACATATATTAATAATTGTCATAACATGTAAGTCACTAAGTCAGTATTAGTAAAGCTCATCTTTAAATGAATAGACAACAAATTAACAGGACGAAATTATAGATGAAGATGGTTTTTGTTAACAGTGACTGACAAAAGTGGCCCAAACACTATAAAACTCCATGAACCATTAAATAACTCCAGCATGGGTAGGTCGGAGAGTGTGAAAGGAAAGGGTAGGTAGAGAGTGGGGAACTGAAAAAAAAGAAGAAAGGAACATTTTTAGAGGAGTTTCAGTAGGATATGTGCAGTACTGATCGATACTTAGAAGCTGCAAAACAACGTTGTTTATCCATCATTTCTGGTCAACAGCACAACTTGTCGGCGATTGGTGGATGAGTATCTGTTATTTTTAGATTTAAATTAATAGACAATAATTCTACAAGATGCAGGGAAAGATAAAGATGTTTTTTTGGTATTTGTGACTTGTTAAAAGTGGTCCTCAAATCAAAAAACATAAAAGAACCACTGAAATCATTACAGGAAGTCTGCACAGTGCACACTATAAGATTTACATTCACATTTTACACTCTTGGGACATCTAGTGGTTGATTGTGGGAAAGACAATTTGTCAGCTACTTCCTAATAAATTGTACTGCAGAGGCAGACAAAAGACACAGGAGGCCCAGTTCAGCTACAACTAGGGCCTATTCGTGGGGTAGTTAGTTACCGTCATGTCCCAGAGAAATTGTTTAAAGGTGGCCATACATCAGACAACTTGGCGGCCGATCGATCATCCAATTCGATATTATAATTGAACTGGAAGAAAATCGGTGCCGCCAAGTGCATGCTCGACCAACAAAGCGACCAATTTCGGCACGGAAATCGGTTGCATTGTCGATCGTGCATGCCGCAAGATGTTGGACCGAAGTAGGTTGATCGAGTGTGCGGCGGTATGGCGGCCAATTTCAGAACGAACAACGAAACCCTCGCCGCTGCTGCCACAATGTATAAGTGTTCTCGGGGTGTGCATTTATACATTACTTGTCCAGTGTCAGCCTCCACGCGGTGACCGTCCATCTTGCCGTTTTCCTATGCGCCGGTCAAATGCTATGCGCCGCTAGCGTGTACACAGGGCCGGGCCGAGGCATAGGCTGGAGAGGCTCCAGCCTCAGGGCGCAGTGTAAGAGGGGGCGCACAATTCATTTAGTTGTCATTCCTAATTGTGTATGAAGCAGAAAGAAATAAGAAAAGGGGATACATAGCAGTGACTGCAAGCCAAATAACTAGATTTTAAGGTGTTGGGAAGGTTGTGGACCCTGTGGCCCACTTAGTCTAAAAGCAATCAGTGTGTGACGGCTGGGGTGGGAGGGATGGAGGGGCGCACTTTGGTGTCTCAGCCTTGGGTGCTGGAGGACCTTGTCCCTGCTCTGCGTGTACACGGCTATGCAGCAGCCCAGCAAGATGGACGGTTACCGCACAGAGGCTGCTACCGGCCAGGTAATGTATAAATGCACACACTGAGAGGGCAGATTTATACATTGGAGGGCAGAGGCGGTGCAGATGCGGCAGACTCAGCCGATTCCCTGAAGATTTCATGCTGAAATCGGACAGGAATCGGCCTGTAGTTTATGGGCAGTTTATGGGCAGCTTCAACCAACAGACAAATTTATCTCTAATCAGATTCAATTAGAGATACATTTGTCTCTTTGTCGAATCTGCCCATAATCGTCAGGTCTATGGCCACCTAAAGATCCACACTTCATTATATGGGAAAGAAAATTAAAGCTTTATTCCATCAACAATGTATCCAAAAAAGTGGCAATCCTTTCAGGGTCACGTTACGTAGGGTGCCTTTTCTCAAAGGTTTGCTGCCCAATGCTTTGACAAAGAGGACCTTGAGTGGCTCCAAAATGGTTGTCAGGTTTTTGGAATCAAAGTTGAAGTTTTCACTTGCTTCCATATACAGTATAATGGCATGCAAATCTTCTGCAATTTTTCTACAGTAGATGCCGAATAATCCAGCATCCATGAACTTGTTTTAAGGCATGAACTTCTTTGGTTTACCTTTAATTCTCACCCCTCAGAGCACCAAAGTGGGGATGAGCCCATTGACTATCGGATGGACAGAAGGGCTTTGCAAGCAGGGGGAAAGATTTCTGCGTTCCTCTTGCAAAGAGCTCTGGTATTGTTCAGGCAGGGAACCTCATATCTGGCTGTGCTATTCTGACACTATTAGTCTGCATAGTACACATGGGGTTAAAATAGGATGCAAAAAGAGAGGGAGGTATTTCTATATTTTTTATTATAATTACATATAAAAAAACAAAAACAAAAGCAAATTCAGCAAAAACAATACAATTCACCCAACAATTAGCCTAAAGCCACCTCTCTAATGCTCCGATTGGATATTTTACCATATTGGGTGAGTCAGAATTCACACTGGCATTGGGAGTGTTTTGTTTATACTAGTTTAATCAACTGGTAACTTGTATAATGGAGGTTGATGGGAGACTTGTAAGCAGTGAGTCTTTGATTCCCTCATGCTGGAAATACACGGTTCGTTTCTGCCGTGCGTTTCTCCTCTCGGTCGTTTTTGCCGCTCAATTCTGCAGTCGATTCTCTTATCTTCCACTCTTTTTAAAAAAAATATTTTTTCATTCACTTCTATCAGAAATCGAGCGGTGAAAGAATCGAAAGGGAGATCGGACATGTCGGAAATTATCTATCGAACTATCTAATCAGCTAAAAAACGAACCATGTATTTCCAGCCAGAGATGTTGCGAACATCTCAAAATCTGTGGGCCTTCTACTACTTCCGGGTCGCAATGACCCGGAGTGGTACGCCTGCGCTGCCCGGGAAAGCGCGTCCTAGATCACGCTCCTGTTGCCGGGCACTTTCTGCGCATGTTCGTGACGCCCGGCGAATGGTTCGGGCCATCTCTGTTTCCAGCATCAGGCTCGAAGACAAGATCCCATACAATTGGTCATAAACTATGACAAATGGATGTTCTACATTATGGAATTAACTTTTAATAGTACTCTTTTTAGGAATGTGTATAACACATCAACCTGTAAAGGTACAAATATACACAAATGGTTCTGCCCAAATTCATAATATTATCCTCCCAGAAAATGGGTGCTCATGATGCAATTAATCAGTCATAGCATGGTTTGTCTAACATGCATTTCACGACTCCCCAAGCGTTTCCTCAGAGGCTGTGTCTATGTGCATGGTCGCTGTGCTTACAGATGAATAAAACCCTCGCTCAGCACAACGATGCATGATGGGAACCAGAATTAGCATAAGTGATCATGAAAGCATTATTGGTTGATTCCTGATACGTTCCCCAACAAGAATGGAAATACAGACCCAGTAATGGCCATGTTAGCACACCTTCAAGGCTGTTGGCATGGCAATGTATATCATTGTGTGCTTTATTTGCCTGTAAGCTGGAGCTGTAGTTGTTTGAAATATGTTTTAACGGCAGAAGATATGCAAAGCCTTTAAGATGTAAAGCTTAGATGATCATAATTTCCATCTACTGTAATGAAAAAGGAAAGTCAATGTGAATGGACAAAAAGATATCTGGGACGCTGTGCAAAGCTAGGAATACACTGTACAATGTTTTAGAAGGTTAAATAAGCTTTGATATAAACTTTGAACCTAATAAAGTAATGTTTGTAATGCTGGGGGTGGGGCATACTGTCTGACCACCCAGCACAACAAGGCTAAGAGCTGGATAATGGAAGAGACTGCACAGGCTGCCCAGAGCAACTGCAGCTCTGGGCTTCTGATAAGACGCAATAGCAGCACAGTGTGATGTTGCGCTGCTCCTGAAATAACAAACATAAAGACAGATACAGGACAGACTGGAGTGAGGTAGCCTATAGCAACCGCAGCAATGGCTACCTCGCAAGAACAGGACTAGGCTAGCTAAGCACGGGTGATCACACTAAGCGCAACCTACCAAAACATGCTAAAAAACTGACTAGCTAGACACAGAATACCAACAGTTCAAGTACGTGTATATCAGCGGCACTGATATATCACCGTAGCATGAATACAAGAAAAATAACAAACGCTGACTAGAATATGTATATATTGGCGATGAACCGATATATAACATAAGCAAGGAATACTGACTAGAATCTGGAACAATACAGCAAATAAGGCTAGGTAATACAAAATCTCTATACTAGAAGGGGTATGTATATATGTCCCTGTGGGAAATATATAACATAGCTCCACAGGATAACTGAACTAGAACGTAACAAGACAAGGGCTATATTTCACAGTATCAAAGGACCCAGTCACAGCTTAGACAGAGCTGAAGCTGAAAACTATGATGGGCGGAGCACGCTTGTAGGAAGCATACCTTAAAGCCCCGTCTACACGGGGAGATGTTGGGGAGATGTTGTGGCGATCGGCGGCCTCTTGCGCGTCCCCGCTCGCGCGCCGCATTCGATTCCCCGCTTGTGCCCGCTCGTCCCCGCTTATCTCCCGCACGATTCCCTGCCATTGTCCCCTCGCGGGGATCGAGCAGGGAATCGGCGGTGCGGAGATCCGTCCTGTCGGATCTTATCAATCGAGCCGCATCAGCGGCTCGATTGATAAGGAGCATCGCGGCCGCATCTACGCGTGTAGATGCGGCTTTACACTGAAGTCATTCAATGAGAGCAGAGATGCAAATCTCCACACAGGTGAATGGTAATCAGTCACAAGCAGGCTGGCTCGATTACCATTCCCTAACTGACAGACTATCACAAGCAATGCATGCAGAACTATGCTAGCAAATGCATGTAAAGGAATCATAAATGCCTGGCTGCAGTACCTCTGCAGCCAGCAGTACATGCTGCAGAAGCGATCATGACAATGTTAAAATCTAGGGCTCCCCCTATCAATATTGATCAAAATATTTATCAAATATTTATTGGATACGCCTATTCTTTGTACCAGTGGTGCCAGCTGAAGCAGTGGTAGTCCAGAAGATGATTAATATCAGGAGGATATGGGCCATTATTCAATTCACTTTTTCTCCTGCATTTTCTCACAGGTGATATTTTTATACCTTGTCAATGAAATACTGTTTAAACCACCAAGAAGCAAGAGAAAACTCAAAATAATTTTGATAGGATTTTTTTCATCTACTTTTTCAATTACGCAGTGCTGAAAAACTCAGGAGAAAAAGTGAATAGAGTGAGGGATGTAGGGCCTAATGCAATTCAAGGTGACTTAGAGCCAGAGCCGGGACAAGTCCTCCAGCACCCAAGGCTGAGACACCAAAGTGCGCCCCTCCATCCCTCCCACCCCAGCCGTCACACACTGATTGCTGTTAGAATAAGAGGGCCACAGGGCCCACAACCTCCCCAACACCTTAATATCTAGTTATCTGGTATGCAGTCACTGCTATGTATCCCCTTTTCTTATTTCTTTCTGCTTCAAACACAATTAGGAATGACAGCTGAATAAATTCTGCGCCCCCTCCTACACTGCGCCCTGAGGCTGTAGCCTCTCCAGCCTATGCCTCGGCCCGGCCCTGCTTAGAGCTACTTTTCACCAGGCCACCGCACGAGGATTACTGACAAATCCTAACTTGTGCAATAGCCAGTCGTTAGGGAGAATTACTCAAGCAGAAACCTGAGCAATGCTCCCATATCCCGAGTGATGGGAAGCGAGGTTTTGTGCTGTGGTGCTGTCTTTCAACACCACGGCACTGCTGCCTCACTCCCCAGAGATGCGCGCATATCCACTGCGAGAGCCTGCATTTACCGCCAAACATCCGCTGCCCCCGTCTTGACTCCCGTCACTGTAATTGACTTTGAGCCCCGGCAAAGCATCTTTGAAGCTCAGGCCAAGGCTCTCCGTTGGATCACTGTCGGGCCCAATGAAAATCTTCAATGGTCCAAACCGTGGATAAATGGGGAGCCCGGTGGGAGCTTTAAATGTTGCAGGGAAGTTCGGCGCTGTGCGGACAGACTGATGAGGAGCTCTGGGGGTTTCCTAGTAAAGGAGACCCCCAGATGCAGACTTGCGTTAGCATGTTTAGACCTGCTTTTTGCAGATCTAAGCTAACGCTCATGTCTGATGGGAATCATGAAAAGTACAATAGGATAGGGTGTAAAGAACTAGCTGGTCGATAAGATTGCCTAAGCAAGTTTAGGGTTAAATGCAATTGAATCAGGTGATGTTATCGTCACCTGATTATCAGACTCACCTGCTTATAACAATGGGAAGTCTGGCTATAGCCATGGGCGTCCGCAGAAAATTTTCCAGGGGGGGGCAAAAAGTGGGGAGCAAAAAGCGGGGCGGCGCGCCGCAAATCTGGGAGCTATGTCATGCCGAAAAATGGGTGTGGTCATGAACCAGAATGTGGGTGTGGTCGTGGGTGGAGACAAGTTTACATGAACTAAGCAATGGTGGGACATTAGATTAGGACAGTGGTGGCGAACCTTTTGGAGGTCGAGTGTCCAAACTGCAAAGTCACTTTACTATCACAAAGTGCCAACAGCAATTTAAACTAAATACAAACGTTTTAACTCATACATGAACATTATGGAAAATTAAGTTGAAAATAAACTGTGAAGATAAACAATTTCATCCATCGTACTCCTGAAAAAATTATTCATTTTTTTTAGAACCTCCCAGTTTCATTTTCTGTTTTAAAAAGCGGAAAAAGTAGGTTTAATGCTATTGTCTCATATGATGATGATTTAGCTTTTTCCATAGTCTCGCAGTTAGCAATCATGTGACCCCCAACAAGACAAATTCAGCAATCATGAGGCCCCCCCCCCGCCCCCCCACCCCCCCATCAAGACAAATTCAGCAATCATGAGCCCCCCAACATGACCAACTCAGCAATCATAAGGGCCCCCAACAAGACAAATTCAGCAATCATGAGGCCCCCAACAAGACAAATTCAGCAATCATGAGGCCCCCAACAAGACAAATTCAGCAATCTTAAGGCCCCCAACAAATCATGAGGCCCCCAACAAGACAAAGTCAGTAACCATGAGGCCCGCAACAAGACAAATTCAGCAGTCATGAGGCACATAAATAGACAGCTTTTCACATAAATAGGCAGAATGCCCCCTTAATATGTAGACACCTCTCACCTGGCAGCAGTTCCCCAAAATACACTTAATCTGACAGCAGTGGTTCCCCAAGATGAGGTAGCCCCAGGTCTATAGGTGTCCCCAGAATAGGTGGCCAGCGGTATAGATGTCCCCAGAACTGGTAGCCAGGGGTAGAGATGTCCCCAGAACAGGTAGCCAGGGGTATATGTGCCCAGTATATGTAGTCAGGGGTATATGTGCCCAGTATATGTAGGCAGGGGTATATGTGCCCAGTATATGTAGGCAGGGGTATATGTCCCCAGTATATGTAGGCAGGGGTATATGTCCCAGTATATGTAGGCAGGGGTATATGTCCCAGTATATGTAGGCAGGGGTATATGTCCCAGTATATGTAGGCAGAGGGTATATGTCCCAGTATATGTAGCCAGGGGGATATGTCCCAGTATATGTAGCCAGGGGGATATGTCCCAGTATATGTAGGCAGGGGTATATGTCCCAGTATATGTAGGCAGGGGTATATGTCCCAGTATATGTAGGCAGGGGGATATGTCCCAGTATATGTAGGCAGGGGGTATATGTGCCCAGTATATGTAGGCAGGGGGTATATGTCCCAATATATGTAGCCAGGGGTATATGTCCCAGTATATGTAGGCAGGGGGTATATGTGCCCAGTATATGTAGGCAGGGGGTATATGTGCCAGTATATGTAGCCAGGGGGATATGTCCCAGTATATGTAGCCAGGGGGATATGCCCCAGTATATGTAGGCAGGGGGTATATGTCCCAGTATATGTAGCCAGGGGGATATGTCCCAGTATATGTAGCCAGGGGGATATGTCCAAGTATATGTAGGCAGGGGTATATGTCCCAGTATATGTAGGCAGGGGGTATATGTGCCCAGTATATGTAGGCAGGGGGTATTATGTGCCCAGTATATGTAGGCAGGGGGTATTATGTGCCCAGTATATGTAGGCAGGGGGTATATGTCCCAGTATATGTAGCCAGGGGTATATGTCCCAGTATATGTAGGCAGGGGGTATATGTGCCCAGTATATGTAGCCAGGGGGATATGCCCCAGTATATGTAGGCAGGGGGTATATGTCCCAGTATATATAGCCAGGGGGATATGTCCCAGTATATGTAGCCAGGGGGATATGTGCCAGTATATGTAGGCAGGGGTATATGTCCCAGTATATGTAGGCAGGGGGTATATGTGCCCAGTATATGTAGGCATGGGGTATATGTCCCAGTATATGTAGCCAGGGGGATATGTCCCAGTATATGTAGCCAGGGGTATATGTCCCCAGAAAAAGTGGCCATGTGTGCCCCAGCAGGAGGGGAGCAGCGCAGAGAAGAGGGAGAGCTATGGGCACTCACCTTAGGGGGCTCTCCCTCCCTCTCTCGCTCTACCCTCCGGAGTCCGGAATGAAGTGTGCAGTGGCTGGGCAGCGGGCGGAACTTACCTCCTCTCGTCGCACGCACCGGATGGATTAGCCGCTACTCTGGTCTGATCCAGACCAGAGTGCGGCACCAGAACTTCCGGCGCAGGAGCGAGACGAGGTAAGTTCCGCCCGCTGCCCAGCCGCTGCACACTTCATTCCGGAGGGGACAGCGAGGGAGAGAGAGCCCCCTAAGGTGAGGGAAGGGGGGGAGAGACGTCCGCCCTTCCCCACTGTGCCCATAGCTCTCTCTCTTCTCTGCGCTGCTCCCCTCCTGCTGGCTGCACGGGCACGCGGCCAGGGGGGGGGGGGCAGCGGGCGGCCAGGCTCGGGTAGATGCCCGGTTTTGCCGTATGTGCGGACGCCCATGGCTATAGCATATATAACTATCAGGTTAGCTGCTCCCAGCCCCTCCTCCTGAGTTTCCTGTCTACATGATAAGTAGTAGCAGATTTGCATATGATTTGCATCTGAATTGAATGCGAAGTGTGCAGAAAGTCTATTTAGGTGCTGCACACATGAGCTGGTGGTCATTTCAGATGCAGCCTTAGTGGTATGCGCTGGCGTTCTCCTCGCTGTTCACCAAAATGTAAGTTACACATTTTTTTTTTGCTTAGCTGCTCCCAAGGTTTTAAATTTAGGTTAGATCACTTGCCCGGAGGTTTGCCTCACCGTGGCGCAAGTGTCTAGTACATTATACTTTGCATGCAAACCATATTGGAAGCTAAAGTTCCTCCTAGTGTAATAAATGTTAGCACTTGTTTTGGTCTAGCAGAGGTGGTGTATGCCTGTGTGATTAACCATTCAATTGCAGCATGTGTTTAGGGATGCGCAGCCTTTCCCCCATTTTTTCTTAACTCTGTAAGTATATAACTATCATGTTAGCTGCTCCCAGCCCCTCCTCCTGAGTTTCCTGTTTGCATGATAAGTAGTAGCAGATTTGCATATGATTTGCATCTGAATTGAATACAAAGTGTGCAGAAAGTCTATTTAGGTGCTGCACACATGAGCTGGTGGTCATTTCAGATGCATCCTTAGTGGTATGCACTGGCGTTCTCCTCGCTGTTCACATAAAAATGTGGTATTTATATGCCGCGTGATAATTCATCAAGTAGTCATCAAGTAGCCAAGTGCCGCTAAATAAAAATATTAAGTAGTCACACACCTCCAGATAAAATAATTAAGTAGCCAGGTGCCTTACAAAATAAATAGCCAGGCATGTCAAAATAAAATAATTAAAGGATACCAGATGTGAAATATCCTAGAGAAACGGTGAGAGCAGGCATTTACTGTTACCTGTCCTGACCCCGTTCTCCTCTCTGCCCCCGCAGTTAACCTAAATGCCCTCTGACAGCCTCTTTTGGGACACGGAGTTGGGCACTACTACAGCATTCTACAGCATGTGCCCATGGCCGGGAGCACTCTGTGCATGCGTGTAACGTCACTATGTCATGTGCATGACATCATACGCATGCGCAGTGCGCTCTCAGCCACAGGCGCATGCCGTAGGATGGGCGCAGCGCGGCCAGCGCCTGTGCAGTAGTGCCCGTCTCCGGTGATCCGGAAGAGGCTGCCAGCGGGGCATTTAGATAGACTGCGGGGATAGAGAGGAGAATGGAGGGAGCGGTAGGCGTCAGGACAGGTAACAGTATATGCCTGCTCACCCCGTTTCTCTAGGTTATTTCACATCTGGTATCCTTTAAGTAGCCAAGTGGGCCCTGTATACATAAATTAAGTAGCCATGTTCTCCAGAAAACAAAATTAAGTAGCCATGTTCCCATATATATCAGTATTAGGTAGCCAATGCTGGCTGGGGAGGGCTGGGTGCTTTGCTGGGTGTTACTGCCTGCTATGCTGGGTGGCCTTACATTATGCAGGGCCTGAGGCAAGTGTCATATGCAGGGCCTAGAGCCTGAGTATAGCTTCCCCCAGTATAGGTAGCAAGATATAGGTGTTCCCAGCATAGGTAGCTATCTATAGGTGCTCTCAGTTTGGGTAGCAAGTTATAGATGTCCCCAGTATAGGTAGCGAGTTTGACATGTCCCCAGTATAGGTAGTTAGCTATAGGTGTCCCCAGTATAGGTAGCAAGTTATAGGTGTCCCCAGGAAGCAAGTTTGAAGTGTCCAAAGTATAGGTAGTTAGCTACAGGTGTCCCCAGTATAGGTAGAAAGTTATAGGTGTTCCTATTATAGGAAGTTAGCTATAGGTGTCCCCATTATAGGTAGCCTGGTAGGGGGAGCTTGCTGGCACACAGCGGTGGAGAGGGGACCCAACTCTTCCCTCCCTTACCTGGGGCCCCCCATTCCACGCTCCCCCCTCCAGATCTTAGCGCAGTGGCAGTGGCAGGGAACGACTCACCTCTTCCTAGTTCCAGAAGCTGGAGTTATGCCGCAGAGCCTCTGGTGCCACGTGTCTTCCGTCTCCAATGCTGCTCACTGTACTTCCGCTAATCAGGAAGTACAGTAAGAGGCATTGGAGATGGAAGACACGCAGAATGCCGGCGCCTGGAACGCGGAAGAGGTAAGTAGTTCCTTGCCAAGCCGCTGTCATTGCACTAAATTCTGGAAGGGGGTGAGGGAGGGGGGAGTTGGGCCCCCTCTCCATTGCTGTGTGCCCGTAACCCCCTGTCAGGATCTCTCCTGTAGCATGTTCTGTCGCTTGCAGTAGCGCTGCAACTGTGCAGTTCTGACTTGTCTGCTTGCATTTGGTTGCGCATTTGCAGTGAGTCTTATTGTCATTTGCAATCACTCTGCAGTTCAGAGCAGTTCAGGATGCTGTCAGGATTCCTCCTATGGTTTGCTGCAGTTGAACTCCAGCCAGATAGCCCTGGATTTCCTGCATGCATGTTGTTGCATAGTACTGCATGCATTTGTTATATTAGTATTTCAGCTAGCAAATGGTAATCAAACCAGCTCAGGATTGAATGATTACCATTCAGCTGTGTGGGAATTTGCATACCTGCATCCATTGGCTGATGCCAGCATAAAAGTCTGCCTCCCATTTCAGACCCCGCCCGACATAGTGTTCAGCTCTCTGAGTTGTCGTTGGGTCTATGTTGTGAAAGTTCGGAGTATATATATTAATGATGATTAGATTGTACTAGACAATATTCAGTTAGAAAATAAATAAAAAACAAATAAAATAAACAAAAATAAAAAATAAAAATAAAAAAGTTTGATTGGTCCTACCTTATTAAAGTAGACCTTTCACTCAATCAGAGAAAGATACATTTTTATTTGGCACTTAGAAAGACAACGCGTTTCGCGGATAACCCGCTTCCTCAGGTCGTGTGGTATGCCTTTTAAAAAAACACACAGGGCACTCTAGATCACATACATGAATTCTGCTATGAATATCTGACAATCATAATCTATTTAAAATCAAAAAACACCCAACAAATAAACAACAGTGTGTCAATGAAGGGGAAGTACAAATATACACATATACACATATCCACACCACCTCTACTTGGAGTCAAGAAGTGGTGGGATTTAGGAAGAGTACTCAGAGTCTCTAGCAAGGTAAAAAGAGTACTCAGTGTCCAAGGCAGGATAAAAGGTATATATATGTATCTAAATCAAAATCAATATAAAATGTGATATAGAAAAAGAGCGCAGTGCTCACAGATATACTGAGTAAAAGTTTGCATGGGCCAGGCTTCTGAGGGCACACTAGATATATATAGGTCTAGAGATCAAAACGTTTAACCTAAGAATACATTGTGCTAATGGGAAGTGGCCATATATTATGCCCATAACCCTTAAGGTAGTGAGGAAATAGATAGACAAATAGCGGAGAGATATGGTAGCATAAGCTTGTAGGTATCCGCTTACCAAAAGGCAGACTTCCGTAATCCTGGGCGCCTGTTAATCGCTGTTTCTACCGCTGATGATTTAAACTAAAGGAAGGAGGAGGAGACTAGCTCCGTCCGCGTCACTATGCTGAGCGTGACGCCTGACGTCATGGCGGGTCCTGCGTCTCATAGCGAGAGCGAGGTCTGAAGGGCAAGGGTAGATGCGTACTTGGCGTCGCGTTCCACGCGACTCGCCGTTAGAACAGAGTTTATGGGGCAGATACAATAGCGTCAAGCGTGACGTGTGCCATGCCTATTCTGCATACGGCACAGGGCGTGGAGAAGAGATTGAGCCCTGTGATAGGGCGCTCGTAGGTAAAATCTATAAGGGGAAAGGAATGGTAAAGAAGGGTTTTTTTTATATATACTAGATGTCGTCTTTATTATGTCTCCATCTTAAAGGAGACCCAGCTTATGGGCAGCAAGCCGTGATAGCTGATTAATAGGAATCAAATAAAATTAATAATAACACAAACTACCATTAAAATACAATAGTTAGAACAGAAAAATATATATAAAAAATATGAAATGCATTATATACACCCCAAAATATCAATACAAACAGATGTAAATCTTAATACATATTGATGTACAATGAAGGTCTAAATATTCATAGTATATAATAGTATTAATCATTTATAGCCAAAATCCATCTGTTGAGGAACTTAGAATATATAAGCATACATATAATAATATATCAAAAATTGATGTAAAAACCTGATGGTTAAGCCCAGAAGATATCCATCCAACTAGAGCAGATCGGCAAATACTGAGCTGGTAATTACATGATAAGGACCTTATGGCATGGAAAGCATATACAGAGGAAGAGAACCAAATGGTATCCTTCGTCTAGATACTTGGGATGGATCCTGATATGATATGGCTGACTGCAAGATTCACCATAGAACCTAGAGGCGGTATCACCAAAGCACGAGAGTGAGGTACTATGGGGAATACAGCCTAAGGAAATTCGCCAGGACCGTTAGTAGACATATATTGATCACCTATATACTGTCCCTGGTAGAAAGGAAGGGGGGCCCCTCTGCCTTAGATGATGTAGACCTATAGGATTGTCAGGGGACTCATCTTGATAGGTGGAACTAAGGGTTTTAGCTAACTTCTTCAAGTCTACTTCAAGTCTGCCTACTTCAAGTCGATTTCTGTTCTAACTATTGTATTTTAATGGTAGTTTGTGTTATTATTAATTTTATTTGATTCCTATTAATCAGCTATCACGGCTTGCTGCCCATAAGCTGGGTCTCCTTTAAGATGGAGACATAATAAAGACGACATCTAGTATATATAAAAAAAACCCTTCTTTACCATTCCTTTCCCCTTATAGATTTTACCTACGAGCGCCCTATCACAGGGCTCAATCTCTTCTCCACGCCCTGTGCCGTATGCAGAATAGGCATGGCACACGTCACGCTTGACGCTATTGTATCTGCCCCATAAACTCTGTTCTAACGGCGAGTCGCGTGGAACGCGACGCCAAGTACGCATCTACCCTTGCCCTTCAGACCTCGCTCTCGCTATGAGACGCAGGACCCGCCATGACGCAGGGCCGGCCTTAGGTTTCACAGCGCCCTGAGCGAAACCGTATTTTGTTGCCCCCCCCCCCCCATAAGTAGCATAGTTGTCCCCATATAGGTAGCATAGTTGCCGCCAGTGTAGGTAGTATAGTTGCCCCATATAGGTAGCATAGCTGCCCTCAGTGTAGCTAGTACAGTTTCCCCTAGTGTAGTAGCATGGTTTCCCCCAGTGTAGGTAGTTTGCCCCAGTATGCCCCCAGTGTAGGTAGTTTGCCCCCAGCAGTGTAGGTAGCTTGCCCCCAGCGTAGGTAGCTTGCCCCCAGCGTAGGTAGCTTGCCCCCAGCGTAGGTAGCTTGCCCCCAGCGTAGGTAGCTTGCCCCAGTATGCCCCCAGCGTAGGTAGCTTGCCCCAGTATGCCCCCAGCGTAGGTAGCTTGCCCCAGTATGCCCCCAACGTAGGTAGCTTGCCCCAGTATGCCCACAACGTAGGTAGCTTGCCCCAGTATGCCCCCAACGTAGGTAGCTTGCCCCAGCATGACCACAGCGTAGGTAGCTTGCCCCCAGCGTAGGTAGCTTGCCCCAGTATACCCCCAGCATAGGTAGCTTGCCCCAGTATGCCCCCAGTTTAGGTAGCTTGCCCCAGTATGCCCCCAGCGTAGGTAGCTTGCCCCAGTATGCCCCCAGCGTAGGTAGCTTGCCCCAGTATGCCCCCAGCGTAGGTAGCTTGCCCCCAGTGTAGGTAGCTTGCCCCCAGCATAGGTAGCTTGCCCCAGTATGCCCCCAGCATAGGTAGCTTGCCCCAGTATGCCCCCAGCATAGGTAGCTTGCCCCAGTATGCCCCCAGCGTAGGCAGCTTGCCCCAGTATGCCCCCAGCGTAGGTAGCTTGCCCCCAGCGTAGGTAGCTTGCCCCAGTATACCCCCAGCATAGGTAGCTTGCCCCAGTATACCCCCAGCATAGGTAGCTTGCCCCAGTATGCCCCCAACGTAGGTAGCTTGCCCCAGTATGCCCCCAACGTAGGTAGCTTGCCCCAGCATGACCCCAGCGTAGGTAGCTTGCCCCCAGCGTAGGTAGCTTGCCCCAGTATACCCCCAGCATAGGTAGCTTGCCCCAGTATGCCCCCAGCGTAGGTAGCTTGCCCCAGTATGCCCCCAGTGTAGGTAGCTTGCCCCAGTATGCCCCCAGCGTAGGTAGCTTGCCCCCAGTGTAGGTAGCTTGCCCCCAGCATAGGTAGCTTGCCCCAGTATGCCCCCAGCATAGGTAGCTTGCCCCAGTATGCCCCCAGCATAGGTAGCTTGCCCCAGTATGCCCCCAGCGTAGGCAGCTTGCCCCAGTATGCCCCCAGCGTAGGTAGCTTGCCCCAGTATACCCCCAGCATAGGTAGCTTGCCCCAGTATACCCCCAGCATAGGTAGCTTGCCCCAGTATACCCCCAGCATAGGTAGCTTGCCCCAGTATGCTACCACTGTAGGTAGCTTGCCCCAGTATGCCCCCAGCGTAGGTAGCTTGCCCCTGTATGCCCCCAACGTAGGTAGCTTGCCCCTGTATGCCCCCAGCGTAGGTAGCTTGCCCCAGTATGCCCCCAGCGTAGGTAGCTTGCCCCTGTATGCCCCCAACGTAGGTAGCTTGCCCCTGTATGCCCCCAGCGTAGGTAGCTTGCCCCTGTATGCCCCCAGTGTAGGTAGCTTGCCCCAGTATGCCCCCAGCGTAGGTAGCTTGCCCCCAGTGTAGGTAGCTTGCCCCAGTATGCCCCCAGTGTAAGTAGCTTGCCACCAGCGTAGGTAGCTTGCCCCAGTATGCCCCCAGCGTAGGTAGCTTGCCCCTGTATGCCCCCAGTGTAGGTAGCTTGCCCCAGTATGCCCCCAGCGTAGGTAGCTTGCCCCAGTATGCCCCCAGCGTAAGGTAGCTTGCCCCTGTATGCCCCCAGCGTAGGTAGCTTGCCCCAGTATGCCCCCAGCGTAGGTAGCTTGCCCCTGTATGCCCCCAACGTAGGTAGCTTGCCCCTGTATGCCCCCAGCGTAGGTAGCTTGCCCCTGTATGCCCCCAGTGTAGGTAGCTTGCCCCAGTATGCCCCCAGCGTAGGTAGCTTGCCCCCAGCGTAGGTAGCTTGCCCCAGTATGCCCCCAGTGTAAGTAGCTTGCCCCCAGCGTAGGTAGCTTGCCCCAGTATGCCCCCTCCTTTATGTGGCAGCGGGCCGGGCAGAGACTGACTCACCTGACATCCAGCTCCAGCGCCGACGTCACTCTTCTCTCCCTGCTCCATCTGTAGTTAGAGCAGGCTACAAGAAAATGGCCGCCGTTTGTCTGCATTTGTGGACGTCGGCGGCCATTTTCTTGTAGTCCTGCTCTAAAGACACACTGAGAGGACAGCGGGGCGGCGAGGGGCGACAGGGCACATGCGCCCTTGAGAGCACGGCGCCCTGAGCGACCGCACAGGTCGCTCATAGCAAAGGCCGGCCCTGCCATGACGTCAGGCGTCACGCTCAGCATAGTGACGCGGACGGAGCTAGTCTCCTCCTCCTTCCTTTAGTTTAAATCATCAGCGGTAGAAACAGCGACTAACAGGCGCCCAGGATTACGGAAGTCTGCCTTTTGGTAAGCGGATACCTACAAGCTTATGCTACCATATCTCTCCGCTATTTGTCTATCTATTTCCTCACTACCTTAAGGGTTATGGGCATAATATATGGCCACTTTCCATTAGCACAATGTATTCTTAGGTTAAACGTTTTGATCTCTAGACCTATATATATCTAGTGTGCCCTCAGAAGCCTGGCCCATGCAAACTTTTACTCAGTATATCTGTGAGCACTGCGCTCTTTTTCTATATCACATTTTATATTGATTTTGATTTAGATACATATATATACCTTTTATCCTGCCTTGGACACTGAGTACTCTTTTTACCTTGCTAGAGACTCTGAGTACTCTTCCTAAATCCCACCACTTCTTGACTCCAAGTAGAGGTGGTGTGGATATGTGTATATGTGTATATTTGTACTTCCCCTTCATTGACACACTGTTGTTTATTTGTTGGGTGTTTTTTGATTTTAAATAGATTATGATTGTCAGATATTCATAGCAGAATTCATGTATGTGATCTAGAGTGCCCTGTGTGTTTTTTTAAAAGGCATACCACACGACCTGAGGAAGCGGGTTATCCGCGAAACGCGTTGTCTTTCTAAGTGCCAAATAAAAATGTATCTTTCTCTGATTGAGTGAAAGGTCTACTTTAATAAGGTAGGACCAATCAAACTTTTTTATTTTTATTTTTTATTTTTGTTTATTTTATTTGTTTTTTATTTATTTTCTAACTGAATATTGTCTAGTACAATCTAATCATCATTAATATATATACTCCGGGCGCCTCCTTCTCCACCTTACTGATCAATCACCCCCCGCGTGGGGTTACCACTTCCGACGAGTGGAATCTTTTTCCTTTAGGAGCTGCGACCACCAATCAGACAAGGCCGAGCGGGGACGGTACTTCCTCGTATGCACAACAAGTGGTTGCCAGACTAGCAACCCAATTTTGTGAGTATAACAACTATACAATTATTGCACTAATCCAAAATCCACATATCATACTACACCAGATTGGGCTCCCGGTTCTCCTCCCGTCCCTTTTTGTATCCTTCACATGCTGTGAAAGTTGTTATTGTAAATGTATAACGCCTTGCTCTGTATTGTCATATCTGCTGGAGGTTTGCTGACCTGCGGTGGTCAGTGAAGTGATCCTGATAGTAAGATTCGGCCAGCACCACATTGGTGACTGGTAGTATTCCTTCTAGCCTTGTTCTTGAGGATGAACTATAGCTGCGGTTGCCATTAGTTCGCTCCTACCTGTTAGTCTTGTCTATCTCAGTGTGAATGTTGCCGTCACTGAAACAGCGACTAGATTGGCTGAGCATTCCGTCTGTCTGTCGTCTGTCTTGTTAATTGTCATTACTTGTGCTTTAGCTAGTGAGTTATTTGAGAGCTACATTTCATATATTGCGCATCAGCACGATATATATGTACTCTAGTCAGTCAGTATTGTATTATTGTAATATTGTATTGTGTACCGACCTTTTCCTGCCTCTCGACTACGAATCTGCCTAATCCTTCCAATACGAATGACATCTGAATTAACATGTATGACCCAAGCCTGTTACCGACTACGTCTGTTGTGTATTGTATCACATAGCACCTAGCCTGATAGGTGGCCCAGAGCTGCAGTTGCACTGGGCAATCTTGCTCCCATGTTCATTACTCCTGTGTCCATCTGTGGAGCCTCTTCCATTATCCAGCTACTTAGCCTTGTTGCGCTGGGTGGTCAGAAAGTATGACACCCCAGCATTACATTATGTCGGGCCAAACACAAACCCACATGAAGGAGGGCTCTGACACAGTGAGTTATGGTTCTAAGTTTTTTCAAAGATTTGAAAAGCTTGACTGTGAAACAGCAAGCAAATTTATGCCAGAATTGGTTAGATTTTGGTTAAATCCAGATTTTCAGGCTACAGCATTTTCTACCTGGGCTGATCAGATAGTTTGCACTCTGTTCAAAGGCAAACTTTTTGATTGGGCAGTTGATGTTTTGAATCACACTACTCTGAGAGAAAAGCCTCTAGAATTCATAGATTTTGTGATCCATAACTGGTTAAGAATATCTCTATTACAATTTTCTCTTAATGAACTCCTGATTGCTAGTCAATCAAATGTGTCTTCAGCAGCATTTAAAAGCAATCTATATGCAGCAAAGTCTAAAGTCTTGCATAAAACTAAATGTGAACGTTCCAAAAAATGTTCACAACCAGCAGTGTCGTTGTCAATAGCAACTGTGGATCAGACCCATAGTCAGACTCTGTCATCAGCAGATAATGAAATTCAATTGTCATTCATGGGAGTCAAATGGACTTATGAAACTACCAATGAACTTTCTTTGCTAGCCAGGGAGAATAAAGATTTTTGTTTAAAAGAATTGTCTGAATATTCTTATGAGGAAATATTACAGAGTATTGAGCAAATCAAATTGTTTGTGCAGCAAGGACAATTTGCATATACTGCAGTTCAACACTTGTTGCAACCCCTGATACTTCTTAAGAATAGGAAATACCCTAGTAATGATCCAGTTAGTCAAGTTGATTCTGTGTCAGGAGTAAACCAATCCAAGTCTGTCACAGCGCCCCTAGTGGTCGGACCGCACAATGCCTTCCAATCGGTTTCAGCACACAGACCATGCAATCTGTGGTCGCAATCAGTGCGCAGAAACTGCTGGAATTTTGGCAGCAGACTGACTAGAATGGAGCCTGTGAGTTACGGTAATACAATTTACACACTATTTCAGGGTATAACTGCCACCACCTCTGTTACCATGGGACAGAGGAGCACACTGACTGGCTGATTCTAGACCTGCAAATAAAACGGTTAAACACACTCTATTCTGTCTAGCTAGCAACAATAGTAGTGACTCTTCAGAAACAAGGGTTCAGTTTGTGCGGCTGAGTAATAGGGTAGCTGGACAAATAAATGACGGTAGCGTTGTTTATTAAATATGCAATATGAATAATATATACAGAACATTTTTAAAATCAACAATTATAGAGACAAATGATAACACAGTATAAAAAATAAAAGGGAGAAAATACTTAGGTTCGTGGAAATATATCCTTCTGGGAAAACTCATAAAGTTCTTGGTTTCAGTTCAGTTCAGTTCAGGAGCAAAGTTCAGACAAGATGGCCACCATTGTTCCTCAGAGTGGCAGCATGCTCCCCTGAAGGTGGAATTTGGAGGAATGAGGGAGGAGTCCCTCGCAAACACTTTTGACTGATTCCCATCTTCGGGTGGAGTCTCAGGTCCAGCCCAGGGGCTGGACAGGGTGCGGTTAGCTCCCTGGGTGGGTGCCTGGTGAGCACCAAATATGACATTTTCCATATCTTGGCTTACGCTACCTACACACACTTAATGGCCACAGATTCATGTTTCTCAGAATATGACAGTTCATATGACATCAAACTTGGGTGCTTTTGCACTCCCGGTTACGTAATAGCAGAATACCTCAGGTTCTGGGTAGGTCAGTGGCCTCAATTTAATATTAAAATATTCACCAGACCCGGACCAGCAGAATGAGATAACTTTCATATCTCTCATATGAACGGTATTCCTTAAACATGCTAAAAATCATATACAGCATTCACTTTTCTGCTGCTGACGGTGCCAGGCAGTCTAGGGCTTTCACTCCTGGTGTCACTGGCCAGGAAAGGGACTCGTTGTGCTCAATTAGCATCTGAGTGAGATCAGCTAGGACAACCTTTGAAGTTTCACACCTCTGGCTAATTAACAAGTCACTGGCCAGGAAGGGGACTCTTTTGATCACGTTAATTAACCACACTGACCTTTTCAGTGAGCATACTTGCTCTGATGAAAAGACCTCTGCTAACACCTATGAAGACAACAGGGACCCCAGGCTGGACTGCAGATAGCCACAGACAGACAATCTATGTCGGGCAACGCAACGACAATCGGTGCAGTAAACCGATTGCGTTCTATTTTCTCACAGCTCGTCCTTCACAAAGTCCACTCCAGCTAGCTTCCTGCAGACTGGTCCAACTGTAAACTATGCCCAGAATAATTGTTTAGTTCCTGACAAGAATGAATGGGATCCTCCGTTTGAAAAATGGGAAATTGAAGCTTTGATGTATGAATTGGAGAATGATCGACAATATTTCTATGCATTTTACACTGCTAAGAGTAGCATAACTTTGCATGCATGCATTGAGTTTGCTTTTTCTTTGATTGAAATGAATCTGTGTGTGCATGATTTTGTGACTCCTTTAATTGATGCATGGAATGAGATCTTGAATGATCGCTCTGGGAGTCAGTATGAGCAACACTCAGTAATCGATGTCAATTCTGCCACTCTGTTGCCCCTAGCAACGACATCACCGGCTAGTCTTGTTCCAGATGCACACCTTACTTCTCTAGCCTGTTAAAATGGTGGCAACCTGCAGAGTACCATGCCGCCTAAGTATGGCCTCCTCCTCCTGTACATGGCATGGCAACCTGCAGAGTACCACGCTGCGGCATATTTAAAATAATTTAAATTTAGGGGTTCTTGATAGATCTCCATGTGAGCCTAAAGGGCATTCTAACCTCTTGGGACCTCTATGGAGCTTTAAAGTGTTCTGGGAGATTTCTGAGTAAACTTGTCATGGTGCCTTGGACTGGTTCAACAGTGGGTACTGTGTTGGAAAGGACAGTTCCGGTGGGCATTGTATTAAAAGGTTTGGCATTTTTGGACAGTCCCTGGACGGTGGTGGGCATCGCTAGAAGAGTTTCGGGGGGCTTCTTCCTGAAAATCACAGTTCTAATGGGTATCATACTGGGGCTTGTAGTACTGATGGGCATGGTTCTGAAGGTTCTGGTTCCGATTGGTTCAGTCTTAGTGTGACTGATTCTGGAATTTGGTCTTGTCGGGCTGTCCTGACCTTCATGAGTGATCAGTCAGATCAGTTTGCTGGATTTTCTGCATCTGATTTTCTGGTTTGGGTAGTTCAGGAGAATAATGCCAGCTTCTATAGGCGTCTGGAAGCCGCCTTTAAAGGAGAGGGGTACTGTCAGGATCTCTCCTGTAGCATGTTCTGTCGCTTGCAGTGGAGCTGCAACTGGGCAGTTCTGACTTGTCTGCTTGCATTTGGTTGCGCATTCGCAGTGAGTCTTAGGCCTGGTGCACACCGAGCGGTTTTTGAAGCGTTTCGCAAACCGCTTCCGCCTGTGAAAATGCTTGGCTAATGTATTTCAATGGGATGGTGCACACCAGTGGTTTGCGGTTTTTAGCAAACCACAAACATGGGTCCTGCAGCACTTTTGTGGTTTGCAGAAGCATTTCTGCCTTAATGTAAAGTATAGGAAAAGCTCAAACAGCTCTGAAAAACGCTAGATCAGAGTGGTTTTCCAGGTGTTTTTGTTACAGAAGCTGTTCAGTAACAGCTTTTACTGTAACAGTATTTGTAATCTGCTACACAAAAACGCTCCCAAAAACGCTAGGCATGTTTAGAAAACGTCTCTAAACATGCCTAGAATCACTCTGAAATCTGCTGCAAAAACCTCTAGCGTTTTGAGGATCTGCTAGTGGGTTTGGTGTGCACTGGGCCTTATTGTCATTTACTGTCATTTACAATCAATCTGCATTTCAGAGCAGTTCAGGATGCTGTCAGGATTCCTCCTATGGTTTGCTGCAGTTGAACTCCAGCCAGATAGCCCTGGATTTCCTGCATGCATGTTGTTGCATAGTACTGCATGCATTTGTTATGTTAACCTTTCAGCTAGCAAATGGTAATCAAACCAGCTCAGGATTGAATGATTACCATTCAGCTGTGTGGGAATTTGCATACCTGCATCCATTGGCTGATGCCAGCATAAAAGTCTGCCTCCCATTTCAGACCCCACCCGACATAGTGTTCAGCTCTCTGAGTTGTCGTTGGGTCTATGTTGTGAAAGTTGGTAATGTATAATTCCTTGCTCTGTATTGTCATGTCTGCTGGACTTTTGCTGACCTGCGGTGGTCAGTGAAGTGATCCTGATAGTAAGATTCTGTTAGCACCACGTTGGTGACTGGTAGTATTCCTTCTAGCCTTGTTCTTGAGGACGAACTATAGCAGCGGTTGCCATTAGTTCGCTCCTACCTGTTAGTCTTGTTTATCTCAGTGTGAATGTTGCCGTCGCTGAAACAGCGATTAGATTGGCTGAGCATTCCGTCTGTCTGTCTGTTGTCTGTCTTGTTAATTGTCATTACTTGTGCTTTAGCTAGTGAGTTGAGAGCTACATTTCATATATTGCGCATCAGCATGATATATATGTACTCTAGTCAGTCAGTATTGTATTATTGTAATATTGTATTGTGTACCGACCTTTGCTTGCCTCTCGACTACGAATCTGCCTAATCCTTCCAATACAACTGTCATCTGAATTAACGTGTATGACCCAAGCCTGTTACTGACTACGTATGTTGTGTATTGTATCACATAGCATCTAGCCTGATAGGCGGCACAGAGCTGCAGTTGCTCTGGGCAATCTTGCTCCCTTGTTCATTACTCATGTGTCCATCTGTGGAGCCTCTTCCATTATCCAGCTACTTAGCCTTGTTGCACTGGGTGGTCAGAAAGTATGACCCCCCCCCCCCCAGCATTACACCCCCCTTCCTGCACTGCTGCCCTCTCCTGCTGCTTGGTGTGGGGCCTGCAGTCCAATTTAAAGTAAAGGAGGCGAGGCCCACCGGGGATTTTCCCATGTCCCCGGAGGCCCAGTCTGAGCATGACTGTGTACATCAAAGGCTGGTGCTCTCCATTTCCTTCTTTTCCTGCAGATGACAGCACACTGCCCTCCCATCCAGAGGACAGCACCAGTGCAGTGGCCACATTCAGGTATTGCACCTGATGTTTTACAGTGCCCACTGGAGGGTGTTAAATCATAATAAACAATTTGGCCTGCAACTCAGGGCTAGTGCACACCAAAATCGCAATTGGAATTGCTAGCGCTTAGCAATTGCGATTTTGTAAAGTGATCTTCAGAGTGATTTTTGAATGAATGAGCATTGTTGCACATTCATTCAAGCTGAATCGCTCCAAAAAATGGTACATGCAGCGCGTTTGCGTTTTAAAAATATCCCAACGTTGCTGTTGGAACACCCTCATAGGGTTACAGCAGCCAAGTGCTTTTCAAAGCGCTCAGTAACGTTCTTGGGGCTTGATTCACAAAGCGGTGCTAACTGTTAGCACGCCTGTGAAAACCCCCTTAGCACGTCTAAACGAGCTTTTTGCGCGCAAAATTTTACACGCGCAAAACTTTATGCGCGCACTGCACAGAGAGCAGGGCGCGAAGTGCCCATTAAAGCCTATGGGACTTAGCGCGCGCAAAACTTTGCGCGCGGTACTTAGCGCGCGATCTGATTGAGAATACCGGTGCTAACCTACTTAGCACCCTGGTTAGCGCGCCTAAAGACTTTAGACGTGCTAAGTAGGTTAGCACCGCTTTGTGAATCAAGCCCCTGGTGCAGGGCCGTGCAGAGGGTCCTTAAGTGGGGGGTGCTCAAATTTAAAAAAGGGGCCTGGCAATGCCTTCCCCCGCATGCCCCCCACCTCGTTTTTGGCTAGGGGGTATTGATTGTCATGCTGCTGAATGCAGATGCCTGGGTGCCATGTGGGTTCTGGGTGTGAGTACAGAGTGTCATGTGGGTTCTGGCTATGGTTGGGTATCAAGTGCCATGCGGGTGTTGATTGAAAGTACTTAGTGCCATGTGAGTTCTGGGTGTAAGTACTGAGTGTCGTGGGTTCTGGCTATGATTGGGTATCGAGTTTCATGCGGGTGTTGATTGCAAATACTTAGTGCCATTTAAGATCTGGGTGCATGTACTGGATGTCATGTGGATGCTGGGTGCAGATACTGGATGTGACATGGGTGTGAATACTTGTTGCCATGCCTGTACTGGGTGCTGGCTATGGGTGGGCTTTGGGCATCAGGGTCTCATCTGCCAGGGAATTACAGTATTTCAAAAGCCAGCTTACATACCGTGGCTGGGAATTGAACCCAGGTCTCAGTGTATGGTAGGTAACTAACATATCCATTATACCACCAACACTACTAGCTGAAACTACCCTAGCATGTACCATTTATGCTCAACCCAAGAGAAAAATTAGACAAGACAAATAACATTTATATCACGCTTTTCTCCTGGCAGACTCAAAGCACCAGAGCTGCAGCCACTAGGGCACGCTCTATAGGCATTAGCAGTGCTAGGAAGACTTGCCTAAGGTCTCCTACTGAATAGGTGCTGGCTTACTGAACAGACAGAGCCGAGATTCGAACCCTGGTCTCCTGTGTCAGAGACAGAGCCCTTAACCATTACACCATCTAGCCACGGCTTAAGGATGTGTAGCCAGGCATGGCCTTGCCTTTTGGGTTCAACAGTTGTCCAAAGAGAACCCCAGATAGCCAGGTAGATTCATCTCTCTCTCTCTCTCCCTCTCTAGTAGGGATGGTCACCACTTTCTGCGGAATTGTATTTTTGAGCATAAATGGATTGAGCATAAATGGTACATGCTAGGCTGGCTTCAGCATGTAGTGTTGGTGGTACAGTGGCACTGTACCACCAACACTACATGCTGAAGCCAGCCTAGCATCTACCTTCATTACTCCACCCCAATGTCCAGGAGAAGAGGAAAATGAGGAGCGTAATTCCCGCCAGCTCGGAGGAAAAACGATGACAATGGCCTCGATTCATAAAGCATTCCCGCATTCGGAAATGCAAAAAAACGCTCACTTTACCGACCACACACCAAAATATGCATTCATAAAGGCTTTTTCCGCATGAAAAGCCGACATTTGCGAGCAGAGTGATCAATCACCGCCTTGCGCGGTGATTATCACAGCAACAGTAACAAATGTCAATTCATAAAGATTAGAGGTAGCGGTATGCGGACGGGTATTACCGCTACCTCTGATGTGGCGAGAAGCGTGCGGAATCCGTTGCAGTGAATGGGACAGACCTCCCAAGCAGCTGCAGAGAGAACACCGCACGGAGGGATTCCGCCTGCTTCCCCTGTTTCCGCACGTCTCCCGACAGCCTAACGCCTGCCTACAGCGGAGTATCTCCGCACGTATATCACAAGTAGCTAAATTTTTATGAATTACCACCCTGAAGGCGGAAATACCGACAGCGGTGTTTCCCCGCTCGACTTTCCCCGCTCGCAGGCAGTTTTATGAATCGAGGCCTATGTGTAGACATCAGATACGTTTGGCAACCAGGTACAGTATGTGGTTTTAACAATATCTTATAAAAACAATAGAACATGAATACAGTAAGAATATAAATTCGAACTAAACAAAATGGACATAACATAACAGGTATAACCAATACTGCAAAAACCTCTTGACATTAAACTTATGAAAAAGAAAAAAAGTATAGCATAATACAGTGACCGACACTCTGTACCACTAAATCTCCGTAACCCCGTGATCCCCCACAAAGGCGGAGACTATAAATGAAGGGAGACCGTAGAAAAATTGAACAGCAATAAGGCTGAATCAGTAAAAAATGCCTTAGATTCTAATGAACAAGTTCCCTGCCTGAAAGATTTTGTGTGAATCTCACTTTAAAGAGGAACTTTAACCAGTGCTGGATTTACATGACAAGAGCCTATAGGCACAGATGTTCTGGCACCCTAGACTTCATCCTCCACGAATCCAGAAAAAAAACACACCGAACCACACTGCAAGTGTGCTGGCTGTCCCAGCTTTCACCTCCCCCCACTTCCCATGCCCAGTGTAGGTAGCCATAGGTGTACCTTAGCATTAGGTAACTAAAGTACCCTCAATATTAAGTAGCTAGAGGTGTCCCCAAGCATTAGGTAGCTAGAGATGCCCCCCCCCCCCCCCCCCCCCCAGGCTGAAGAGAGATCTCGTCAGTGGGATGCCGAGAGCTGGGTGAGTAACCTGCCATTCACGCTCTGCTCAGGACTCAATGGCCTCTATTCATAAAGCATTCCCGCATGCAGTAATGCTCAAAACAGCTGACTTTACTGACCATTTAGCAAAGTGTCCATTCATAAAAGCTGTTTCAGCATGAAAAGCTACAATTCCTGAGCAGTGCGGGAAATTACCGCCTTGTGCGGTGATTATCTCAACACGTTTCACTACATGTCAATTCATAAAGATTAGAGCAAGCGGAATGGGAACGGAAAATACCGACTGTTTAGAAAAGGAGATAAGCCAGCGATAGCAGCAGCAGTGAGAACAGGACAAAAAAAAAGGCATCCCAGAATACCCAGGCTGTATTTTTTAACCCCTTGGGTACCTGTTTTCAGATAAATTTCACATCAGAAAGCCTGCATGTGTAACATTTCTTGAAGTTCTTCTAAGCTGCGGCAATTAAATAGATTGTTTAGAAAGACTATTAGACAGATTTAGCGCAGATTCAGGGCAAGGAGAGGCAGTTTAAAAAAAATGCACATCTAAAGGGAAGTTGGGGCTGCCTGAGCCTGCCTCCTTTATAGTAACTGTCTCTGCACAGAGAAAATGTATCAACTCAGGCAGCACCGCCAGTTTAGTGCGGGAATTCCCCAACCTTTTATCGCAAGTGTAAACTTTTTTATGAATTAGCACACAAAAGTCTAAAATACCGATGCAGTGTTTTCCCTCCAAGATTTTTTTTCCCCGCAAATGATTTATGAACCCTGCCCCCCCCCCCCAAAGTTTTTTTGTAAAATTATTTTATTTACTCCCGAAAAGGAGTGAGGGTGCCAGTGGGTGGGGAGGAGGGTGAGGGTGGCCATGGGTGGGCAGAGAGAGAGGGGGGGGGGAAACGATCGAGGCACCAGCCCGGGATGCGGCATGGATGGCCACCGCCCGCCGCCATTACACTTCTCCCTCCCTCCTAATGTGCCCCCAAGTGTCCCCTTCCCCCCGCAGAGTAAAATGGGCAGCGGAGCGGGCAGTAAGTCTTACCACTGCCTCTCCGCTGCGTACAGGGATCTCCTCTGATCTTCTCGCTTCCTGTGACGTCACAGGAAGCAGGAAGACCAGATGGGATCCCTGTACGCAGCGGAGAGGCAGTGGTAAGACTCACTGCCCGCTCCGCTGCCCATTTTACTCTGCGGGGGGGAGGGGACACTGGGGGGCACATTAGGAGGGAGGGAGAAGTGTAATGGCGGCGGGCGGCGGCCATCCATGCCGCATCCCGGGCTCGTGCCTCGATCGTTTTTTTCCCTCTCTCTCCCCAGCGGCCGGGACCTGGGGGGGGGGGGGGGGGGGCAGCGCAGGACAGCCCCCCGAAATCGGGACCGTCCTGCCGAAAACGGGGCGGTTGGGGCCCTGGGTGCCTGTAGGCACGTGCCTTTAGCGCCTTATGGTAAATAACCATAACCCATTGATTCTTCATTCCAATCAGTAGCTGATACACCCTTTCCCGCATGAAATCTTTACCTTTTCTTGCATAGAACTTCAGGGGGTCTCTGTGTCTGATATTGTGGTGACACCCTTTCCTCAGTGAGATGTCAAACCGTGGTCCTGACAGTTTGCTGTCTGTGTACCTTGTTGCATTGTGGGAAATAATGGCGTTTCTAGCTGCCAAGCAAGCAATATCTCTATTTGGGCATAGAACTCTCAGTAAACAAAAATTCTGTACAGATTACTTGGCAAAACTAGATGTTACCACAGTCATACATTTCAGAATATAAATCAAGGAGAGGAAAGATCTTAAAATGGGCAAACACTGACCAAATAATCTATAAATTAATATTGTAAATAATAAGACATTTTTATTCATTGACATTTTTACTACAGTTCCTCTATAAGTATCATCATTTGTCATTATTTACTAATTTAACACACAGTTATCTTCACTTACCATAAAAGTCCCCAAAACAAGCAATTGTAAAAAATAAATAAAAAGAGTAATGCTAAAGATTCTTGGCTAATGGAATTGAAACTTTACAGCAAGTTCATACCTCCCAACTGTTTGAGATGAGAAAAAGGGACACTTAAGCAACTCCCCTGCCACACCCCTGGACACGCCCCCACCACACCCCTAGTCACGCATACCATAAAGATTTCATGAAAAAAATATGTTGTTTTATAATTCAAACCACACTGGTCCTTTCTATCCTGGTTAATTTTCCTTCATAGTAACATTTTAAATTTAGTAATATATCAATTTAAAGGATGGGAATAAAGTTTAGAGTCAAACACATTTTAGTATATAAATATATATATTTACATAGAAAGAGGGACAAATGAGGAGGAAAGAGGGGCAGAGGGACAGGGTTCCCAGAAAGGGACTGTCCCTCCGAAAGAGGGACACTTGGGAGCTATGAGAGCAAGTATTCACGATTATTCAGGCTGAAGTGAGCATATGTGGTCTCCCACAATGCATCACTGCTGAATGTGCAAATCATTCCTTTGTTGTCCCTGTTAGCTAGCCACACCTCCAGAACCGCTGAAATGCAATGATGTGTCAGCTTGTTAGTATTACAGAGCCACAATAATCCAACATGAATGCAGACTGTTTCGGATTGGTTGACCCTCATCAGTGCATGCATACCTCCCAACTTTTAGAGATGAGAAAGAGGGACACTTAACCCACGCCCCTGCCACACCCCTAGTCACACCTCCGACACACCCCTAGTCAAGCATAACATAAAGATTTCATAAGAAAATACTGTATGTTGTTTTATAATTCAAACCACACTAGTCCTTTCTATCCTGGTTCATTTTCTTTCATAATGACATTTGAAAATAAGAAATATATCAATTTCAAAGATGGGAATAAAGTTTAGAGCCAATTAAACACATTTTTCAGTAGAGAAATATATATATTTACATAGAAAGAGGGGCAAAGTCCTGAAAGAGGGGCAAGTGAGGAGGGACAGGGCTCCCAAAAAGGGACTGTCCCTCCAAAAGAGGCCAAGTTACCAGGAGAGGATGACATGGATTAATATGGCTCTACGGGGTAGGACTTGACACACTTAAAGAGAACCCGAGGTGGGGATCTTAGAATAAAATCTATACACAGAAGCTGGGTCTGGCTATAGTGCCCAGCCTCTGTTGCTAGTTGAATCCCCCCTCTAGCCCATAAATTATAGCCTTTCTGTCGACACGCAGCGTGTCACAGCGTGCTATGTTCATCTCCTAGGCCTAGTGTCACTCACACTGCTCCCCCGCCTCCTGCAGAGCGCCGGTCCCCGCCCCGTCCCCGCCCCGTCCCTTCCCTCCCCGCTGATTGGAGGGAAGGGACGCGGGCGGGGACTGGCGCTCTGCAGGAGGCGGGGGGAGTGGTATGAGTGACATTAGGGAGGTAAACATTGCCCGACAGCGCGGCTGTAATTTATAGGCTAGAGCGGAGCGCAGGGGGGACTTAGGGGGGATTCAACTAGCAACAGAGGCTGGGCACTAAAGCCAGACCCAGCCTCTGTGTATAGATTTTATTCTAAGATCCCCACCTCGGGTTCTCTTTAAGTTACAGATTACCCAGCAAGCTCCAGGGAAACCAGAACTCCTAGGAGTGTGTAAGGGGTTTTCAAAATGAAGCCCTCTTTCAGAGAGGGGGCTGAACTGTGCACTTGAGGAGCAGTTTAAGCCCCTTGCACGCTTGGTGTGATGCAATTTGAAATGATCACACTGTAGCCCCCAAAAAAGGCGGGGCATGCCGCATACTGTCAGTTGACTTCCGGAATTACAGTGGAGTTTGGAGGGTACTGAGTGTAAGGGCCCTTTTCCACTAACAATCCCTTGGGCTAAACGCTAGCGATTGTGATTCAGCAAGTCCCTAATTTTTTCTGCGATTGCTATTTTGCTAACCAATGCATAGCGAAGAAAAATCGCAGTAAAAATCGCTCCGCGGCATGATTGCGCTTTGGTAAAAATCGAATCGCGGTAGTGGTACGCACCGCGATTCCTGTTATTTAGCAAACCCTAGCGCAGTGGATCCCAACCCATGTGCCGCGACACATACATGTGTCGCAGCAGCTTCGGGTATGTGTCGCAGTGTCAGCTCTCGGAGGAAAGCAGCGCAGTGGAGGGAGAGCTGTGGGCAGTGGCGGAGAAGGGGGCCATCTCCCCCCCCTTCCCTCACCTTAGTCTGCTCTCCCAACCTCGCTCTCTCCTCAGGAACGAATTGCGGTCCGGCATTTGCAGCGGGCGGGACTTACCTTCTGTGTCGCTCAAAGCGCCGGAAGTTCTAGTCCCGCAGCCGCTGCTCTGGTCTGGATCAGACCAGAGTAGTGGCAAATCATCCCGCGCCTGCGACCGTGTGACGAGACCAGACGGAGACACGGAAGGTAAGTTCCGCCCCTCTGCCAGCCACTGCACTTCGTTCCGGAGGAGAGAGCGAGGGAGGGAGAGCACCCCGAGGTGCCGCTCTCGTTCCCTCGCTCTCTCCTCCTGGGGTGGGGGGGGGGGGCACCTGGCTACATATACTGGGCAAATATACACCTGACTACATATACTGGGCACATATACCCCCTGACTACATATACTGGGCACATATACCCCTGCCTACATATACTGGGCACATATACCTCTGGCTACATATACTGGGCACATATACCCCTGGCTACATATACTGGTCACATATACCCCTGCCTACATATACTGGGCACATATACCCCTGGCTACATATACTGGGCACATATACCCCTGGCTACATATACTGGGCACATATACCCCTGGCTACAGATACTGGTCACATATACCCCTGCCTACAGATACTGGGCACATATACCCCTGGCTACATATACTGGGCACATATACCCCTGGCTACATATACTGGGCACATATACCCCTGGCTACATATACTGGGCACATATACCCCTGGCTACAGATACTGAGCACATATACCCCTGACTACATATACTGGGCACATATACCCCTGGCTACATATACTGGGCACATATACACCTGACTACATATACTGTGCACATATACACCTGACTACATATACTGTGCACATATACACCTGACTACATATACTGGGCACATATACCCCTGCCTACATATACTGGGCACATATACCCCTGGCTACATATACCCCTGGCTACATATACTGGGCACATATACCCCTGGATACATATACTGGGCACATATACCCCTGGCTACATATACTGGGCACATATACCCCTGGCTACATATACTGGGCACATATACCCCTGGCTACATATACTGGGCACATATACCCCTGGCTACATATACTGGGCACATATACCCCTGCCTACATATACTGGGCACATATACCCCTGCCTACATATACTAGGCACATATACCCCTGGCAACATATACTGGGCACATATACCCCTGCCTACATATACTGGGCACATATACCCCTGGCTACATATACTGGGCACAAATACCCCTGGCTACATATACTGGGCACATATACCTCTGGTTACATATACTGGGCACATATACCTCTGGCTACATATACTGGGCACATATACACCTGCCTACATATACTGGGGACATATACCTCTGGCTACATATACTGGGCACATATATCCCTGGCTGCATATACATATACTGGGGACAACTGGCTGTTTGTCATTATGTGCATTTACTGGTGAAACGCTGTATCTTATTATGTGCATTTACTGGTGAAAAGCTGTCCCTTATTATGTGCATTTACTGGTGAAAAGCTGTCTCTTATTATGTGCATTTACTGGTGAAAAGCTGTCTCTTATTATGTGCATTTACTGGTGAAAAGCTGTCTCTTATTATGTGCATTTACTGGTGAAAAGCTGTCTCTTATTATGTGCATTTACTGGTGAAAAGATGTCTCTTATTATGTGCATTTACTGGTGAAAAGAGGTCTCTTATTATGTGAATTTACTGGTGAAAAGCTGTCTCTTATTATGTGCATTTACTGGTGAAAAGCTGTCTCTTATTATGTGCATTTACTGGGGAAACGCTCTCTCATAACGTGCATTTACTGGTGAAACGTTGTCTCTTATGTGCATTTAGTAGGGAAACGCTGTCTCTCATTACATGCATTTAGTCTACGTGTCACGGAGATCTGAACGTTTGGTTTGATGTGTCACGACTCCAAAAAGGTTGGGAACCACTGCCCTAGCGACTTAAAAATTGCTAGCGATTTGCGATTCAGCATCGCAATCACCACAAATGAAAAATGGCTCTTACTCTGCTCTGCCTGCCGCACCACAATGCACTACCATAAGTGTGATGGCCCCATGGAGCTATTATATCTTATGCGATTGAATGTGACAAGGGACACAACGCAGTAAGTATACCGCCTGCCGGCCACAGAGTTTTGGAAAGCGCCCCAAAAGAGTATAGTAGAGTCTTGATCATCCTCGCAGCTCGCTCTAGTGATGGCTTGTACTGTTCATGCGAAGGGGATACTCACTTAGGACAGAAGGGGATACACAGGGGACACCTGGAGGACACATGGGGGTCACATTAGGGACACAGGAGAACACCATTTGGGGGATTACATGTACAAGGGCGCTCCTGGAATATGGACGCGACAGGTTTAGTATATATTTTTCCCTGGTTTTTGCCCTATAAACCTAGGTGCGTCTTTTATTTTGGAGCATCTTATACTGTGGCAAATACGGTAAATATGGCAGCCTCCATATCACTTTTGTTTCAGGTGAATTTTTAAATGTTAAAATACAGTAATTGAAAGTACCATATATTATCCATGGGGGAGCCATGGAGCCCAGTCTAAGCACAGCAGAGCCCACAAACGGGTCTATTTCTCTCAGTGCAGGCCAGGGTGATATATATATATATATATATATATATATATATATATATATATATATATATATATATATATATTGTCACAGGAGCTCTAGTGGCTGACCGCACTTAGCCTTCTAAACGGTGCCAGCGCACAGATCGTGCGAACTCTGGTCGCAGTCAATGCGCAGGAACCGTTAAGAATTAGCCGCAGACAACTCAGAAGGGAGCCTGTGAGACACGGGTAATTACAACGTCACCTACTGGTTCAGAGTAAACTGCCACCACCGCGGTTACTATGGGACCGTGGGGCCCACTAACTGACTGACTAATCCTGCGAATAAAACGGTTAAACACACGATATTCTGTCTAGCCAACAACAAACAAACAGTAGCGTATCTTCAGAGACCCGGGATCATTTCTGTGTGTGCTGATAAGCAGGGTAGCGAAACAGTGAATGACTTGGGGAAAGTCGTTTATTCACGCAATATAAATAATTAATATATACAGACAATTATGAAAATCAACAATTATTAAAACAGTAATAGCCAGTATGAAAAATAAAAGAAGGGAAAAAAATACTTAGTTCCTGGAAAGATGTCCTTATTGTGGGAAGAATCATAAAGTCCTTGGTTTCAAAGTCCAGAGTTCAGAGTTCAGACCAGGTGGATACCAGCATATCCTCAAGCTGGCATCTGATGAGTGCAAGATGGTTCAGTGTGGAGGACCTCTTCCCAGGCAGCTCATTCACTTTTTGTGGAGCTGAGCTCAGAGGCGGGCTCCCAGAGTCGGCCCTCCAGGCCGGACTATGGTAATCACATGTGGGCAGGGGCTTTAGCAACCTCATAATCCTGACATGTTCCCTAGGCAGACCTGCGCGGCCGGCCCACAAATAATAAGTACATATTCTCGATCCCCAGAACCTACCGATTAATATGATATCAAACTTGGGCATGTTTGCATGCCTGGTTAAAAAACGGTGGAATTCCCAGAGTTCTGTTTAGGACAGTGGCCCAAATTTAATATCAAAACACTCACAAGATCCGGACCAGCAGAATGATATAACTTTCACATTTCTCACCTGAACGGTATTGCTTAACATGCTCAAAATACTAAACTCCATGCTTTCTAATATGGCTCCGGCCGGTCTGAGCAGAGCAGATTTTTTGAATAGCCCCCTGCTGGGAGCTCATCCTGTCTTCCCCAAATGGCAGAGTGAGTTCTCTGCTGACTAATTAACATCTAGGTGTCACCTGGTTCCCAGAGCCAAAAGGGAAATTGTGCCTTCCACAGGGAATATGTCCAAGCTAATTAACACCTTCCCCCCAGGCTGTCACTTCAGCCAAGACAGATTCCCCAGCTGTTTTTAAGCAGAGGGATACTACACATCAGATCTTGGTTTAACGATTTGTGTCGCAAAGCGACCGCAATCGCGTTTTGGCCGACTGGGCGTCGCCCGGCGTCACACCTCCCCTTCCTGACGCTGTGTAGGGGGTTGTCAGCAAGACATCCGCCGTAGCAGCCATTGGCGCTGCTGGGTCTAGTTCCCCCTGACACCGGGACAGCCCATCGGCGTTTTGGTGCCGGCTGCCCGCTTTGTGTTGGATCGTAAAGTCGTACTGTTGCAATGACAGGCTCCACCGTAGGAGCTTGCCATTGGTCCCAGCAGTACGGTTTAGCCAACTGAGGGGGTTATGGTCGGTAACGATCGTGAAAGAGCGGCCGTACAGATACGATTGTAGTTTCTGTAGGGCCCACACGATCGCTAGGCACTCCTTTTCAGTGGTGGAGTAGGCTACCTCTCGGGGCAGGAGCTTCCGGCTCAGGTAGAGGATAGGGTGTTCATCTCCCCTTCCATCCACCTGGCTGAGGACTGCGCCGAGACCGTAGTCAGAGGCATCGGTTTGCACAACAAACCGACGACTGAAATCCGGGGCTTGAAGCACAGGGGCACTCGCGAGTGCCTGCTTCAACGCTTGGAAGGCGTTCTCGCAAGCGGGGGTCCAGCTAACAACCTTGGGGTGTTTCTTGCTAGTGGCATCGGTCAGGGGCTTCGCCAGGGTACTATAGGCTGGAACAAATTTCCTATAGTAACCGGCGGTCCCCAGGAACGCCTGGACCTGCTTTTTCGTGATAGGCCGAGGCCATGCCAGGATGGCGTCAACCTTTCCCGTGTCAGGTTTCAGGGTGTTACCCCCCACCCGGTGACCTAAGTACTGCACCTCGGTCATACCAATCTGACATTTACTCGGCTTAACTGTCAGATTGGCTGCGGCCAGCCTCTCTAGTACCTGGGACAGGTGTTTGAGGTGTTCCTCCCAGGTGGGGCTGAACACCGCAATGTCATCCAAGTACGCTACAGCGAACCCTTGCAGTCCCTCCAGCAGGTCGTTTACGGCCCGCTGAAACGTGGCAGGAGCGTTCTTCATCCCAAAGGGCATCATCGTGAACTCGAAGAGGCCAAAAGGGGTGATGAAGGCCGACTTCTGCCTCGCGTCAGGTGCAAGTGGTATCTGCCAGTACCCCCGGCTCAGATCCATGATTGATAGGTACCTGGCGGACGCCAGCGTATCCAACAACTCATCGATGCGAGGCATGGGGTAGGCGTCTGTAGTGGTGATGGCGTTCAACTTCCTGTAGTCCACGCAGAACCGAGTTGTCTGGTCCTTCTTGGGGACCAGGACAACAGGGGCTGCCCAGGCACTACAGGACTTTTGAACCACCCCTAGCTCCAGCATCTCCCTCACCTCTTTCTGCATGTCCGCTTGCACCTCAGGGGAGACGCGGTAAGCGGATTGCCTGATGGGGGGATGGGTGCCCGTATCTACCCTATGCACTGCCAGACTGGTCCGCCCCGGGACACCGGAGAAGGTGTGCTGGTACGGACCCAGCACCTCCTGCAACTGCTCTTGCTGGGACGAGGAGAGTTGTGGGTTGACGCTTAGGTCGCTGTCCACATCTCGTATGTCAGCCAGCAGGTCTAACAGGGGGTCTGCCTCTCCCTGCTCTAACCGGCTGCACACTGGCAGCACATACTTGGTCCTGTCATGGTGGGCCTTCAGCATGTTGACATGAAAGCTTTTCTGTTTCCTGCCTCCCATGTTCACCAGATATGTCAGAGGGTTTAACCGTTGCACTATAGTGTAGGGTCCCTCCCAGGCCGCTTGCAGCTTGTTCTGCCTCACGGGAAGAAGGGCATACACTTTGTCACCTACTTCAAATGACCTCTCTCCAGCAGTGCGGTCATACCAGAGTTTTTGTTTGGCCTGAGCCTGGGCCATGTTTTCCGTTACCATTTCTGTGAGGGACTCCATCTTGTCCCTGAACCTGAGGACGTAATCAACTACAGAGACATCTGTGGGGTCCCCCTTGCCCTCCCACGTCTCCCGCATCAATTGTAGTGGTCCTCGGACATTCCTACCATACAGGAGCTCGAACGGGGAGAACCCGGTAGATTCCTGCGGCACCTCCCTGTATGCAAACAACAGATGAGGCAGGTATCGTTCCCAGTCCCCACCTTGCGACTCGCCAAACGTGGTCAGCATTTGCTTCAGCGACCCGTTGAACCTTTCACACAGTCCATTGGTCTGCGGGTGGTAGGGACTGGAGACAATGTGCGTCATCTGTATCTTTTTGCACAGGGCCTCCATGAGTCCGGACATAAACTGGGTTCCCTGATCAGAGAGCATCTCCGCAGGGAACCCGACTCGGGAGAAAATGTTAAGTAGCGCATCGGCTACCTTGTCCGCCCTCAGGGAGGAAAGTGCCATGGCCTCAGGATAGCGGGTGGCGTAATCCACCACCGTCAGGATGTACCTTTTGCCACTGCTGCTGGGAGTGGGCAATGGTCCAATTATGTCGACCGCCACTCTGTGAAAGGGCTCACCTATGATTGGCAGTGGACACAAGGGAGCTTTGCGGGGATTCCCAGCCCTTTTTACCTTTTGGCAAATGGTACATGAGCGGCAGTAGTTCGTCACATCTATCCGCATTTGAGGCCAGTAGAAATGTCCCCGGATACGATCAAGTGTCCTGTGGATCCCCAAGTGCCCGGCCAGGGGAATGTCATGTGCGGACTTCAGCACATGCCCCCGGAAGGCACTAGGTACCACAAGCAACTTGGTACCCATCCCCATTTCACCTTCGGTGGGGTGTACAGGCTCACTGTACAACTTCCCACCTTCCCAGTATACCTTGAAGGTAGCCTCGTCTGTGAGGGGCTCAGAAGCCTGTTTTCTGAGGGCCTCGAGGCTAGGGTCAGTCTGGAGTGCTTGCACAAATGCAGCACTCTCACTCTCAGCCAGCTGGCCCGTGGCATATGAGGTTAGTGGCTGAAGGGTACCATCCCTGTGGTCAGAGGAGGGGGAGGAGGCCGGAACCTCCTCCACCTGTTCTGAGCCCAGGTTCTGAGCAGTACGGCTGCGTGTTACTGCTAGCACAGGTATACCTTCAGAATGGCACATATTGGCATCACCTACATCATTGTTACAAGCATTAATAACAGTAACAGGAACATTTTCATCACAGACAGTTTGTACATCAACCACAGGTTCCCTTGGACTGGGCACGTTCAACCCACCTCCCCCCTGTTCTTGCCCCTAGGTGCAAAGTACCTGGGTGTGGGCAGAGAGTCCGTCTCCGTTCTGGCATTCCACAGGGCTTGGTGCAGGTTCATAGTACGACACCAGCGTGCCCAAGTCGGTCCCCAGCAAAACAGGGACCGGCAGTTGGTCCAGGATCCCAACAACCTTCTCGTGGACCCCCACCCCCCAGTCGATGGACACCCGGGCTTGGGGAATGTGAGAAAGAGTGCCCCCCACTCCAGTGAGGGTGAGGTACTGGTCAGGGATGATGGCCTCTGCGGGGACAAGGTGTGCACGCACCAGAGTGACATCTGCTCCGGTGTCACGGAAACCAGTGACAAGCTGGTCATTCACAGTAACCAGCTGGTGATTGCTTGTGATGGGGGAGTTCCCTGTCCCCTTTGCAAACATCAGGTTGGATGCGGCTCCTGGTTGGGGTACGCTGGCGGGTGGTGTCTGCCGCGGGCGAGGTGCGGGTGGTCCAGGTGCTGGGGTGGTCTGCCTCCGCTCCGGACAGGTGAACTTCATGTGTCCCGTCTTGTGGCAGTAGTGACAGGTGACCTCTCCAGGGGCTGCAGACCTGGGTGCAGAAGCTGTGCTGGGTGGCCTCTGTGGCGGACGGCTCACAGGGGCAGGAGAGTCTGCCGAGGTATTGGGCTGACCTCCCCTCCAGCTGGATGGGACAGTCCTGCGGGTATCAGCCACCCGGGTAGTTGCAAAAGTCTCAGCAAGGTCTGCAGCGACAGTTGCTGAAGCCGGCTTGCGTTCTAGCACAAATTGTCGTACATCAGCAGGGCAAATGTTCAGAAATTGTTCCAGGACTATCAAGTCCTCCAGGACGCCATAAGACCCTTTGGTGAGGCCGAGTGTCCACTGGCGGAGTGTGGTGAGCAAGCTGCTGACCACATCTCGGTACGAATCAGAAGACTTTTTCTGCCAGGCCCTGAACTTTTTGCGATAGGCTTCTGGCGTCAGCTGGTACTTAGTAATGATAGCGTCTTTTATAGCATCATAATCATTATCCTTTTCCGCAGGCAATTCTGCGAAAGCATCAAGCGCTTTGTAGCGCAGCAAAGGTGTCAGATGTCTGGCCCACTGGTCTTGGGACAGACGATACTGACGGCATGCTTTTTCAAAAGACCGCAAAAACAAGTCAATGTCAGTGTCTTTTTCAATATTAGCAAATTTAAATTTTGCACTTACGGGTGCTGCAGCTCCTTCGGCAGGGAGGCTGGGCGGTGAACTCCGGCTGGCCTGTTGAACCTTTGCCATGTTGAGCTCATGCTGTCGTCTCTCCCGCGCCTCTGCGGCATCCCTCTCCGCGTGGCGTTCAGCAGCAGCAGCAGCAGCTTTGCGTTCTGCAGATTGGCGCTCCTCACGCATGTACTGCAGGTACTTGTCCAGGTCAGTCTCCATCAGCTTTTGTAATGCCTGCTGCATTACCGGGTCAGCACCCATGGACAGTCCAGTACTGGCCGGTTCCGGGCGAGTACTGTCAGAAACTCTGGGATTGGGGTCCATACTGACAGTCTCTGGCGTAACTGTTGCAACAGGGCCCGCAGGATGCTCAACCTCTGTACGCCTAGGATCTTCAGTCTCTGGTTCCCCTAGACTGTCAGATGGGCTGGTATCCACTTCAGCGGACACTCCCGGCTCCCGCAGTTGCTGGGCATCCCATCTGGACAAGTCTGCTATCAGGTCCCGTTTGTTCTTGCGGAGGATGCCAATGCCCCTCTCTTCGCAAAGATTTTCCAGGTCTGCTAGGCACATGTTCTGGTAGTTCCCGGACATTTCCATGCCAAATAAAATAAAACTTTTGGGGAGGGGTACTGGCTACACAGTCTCTCTGTATATATAAAAAATATATTGCCTTCCAGCTACACCAACGAATTAGTTCGTTTCTCGATAGCGCTAGCGCTATCGCAGATACTTTCAGCACAACACAGATCCCAACCGCTGCCTAACACTGTCACAGGAGCCCTCAGTGGCTGACCGCACTTAGCCTTCTAAACTGTGCCAGCGCACAGATCGTGCGAACTCTGGTCGCAGTCCATGCGCAGGAACCGTTAAGAATTAGCCGCAGACAACTCAGAAGGGAGCCTGTGAGACACGGGTAATTACAACGTCACCTACTGGTTCAGAGCAAACTGCCACCACCGCGGTTACTATGGGACCGTGGGGCCCACTAACTGACTGACTAATCCTGCGAATAAAACGGTTAAACACACGATATTCTGTCTAGCCAACAACAAACAAACAGTAGCGTATCTTCAGAGACCCGGGATCATTTCTGTGTGTGTGCTGATAAGCAGGGTAGCGGAAAGTGAATGACTTGGAGAAAGTCGTTTATTCACGCAATATAAATAATTAATATATACAGACAATTATGAAAATCAACAATTATTAAAACAGTAATAGCCAGTATGAAAAATAAAAGAAGGGAAAAAAATACTTAGTTCCTGGAAAGATGTCCTTATTGTGGGAAGAATCATAAAGTCCTTGGTTTCAAAGTCCAGAGTTCAGACCAGGTGGATACCAGCATATCCTCAAGCTGGCATCTGATGAGTGCAAGATGGTTCAGTGTGGAGGACCTCTTCCCAGGCAGCTCATTCACTTTTTGTGGAGCTGAGCTCAGAGGCGGGCTCCCAGAGTCGGCCCTCCAGGCCGGACTATGGTAATCACATGTGGGCAGGGGCTTTAGCAACCTCATAATCCTGACATGTTCCCTAGGCAGACCTGCGCGGCCGGCCCACAAATAATAAGTACATATTCTCGATCCCCAGAACCTACCGATTAATATGATATCAAACTTGGGCATGTTTGCATGCCTGGTTAAAAAACGGTGGAATTCCCAGAGTTCTGTTTAGGACAGTGGCCCAAATTTAATATCAAAACACTCACAAGATCCGGACCAGCAGAATGATATAACTTTCACATTTCTCACCTGAACGGTATTGCTTAACATGCTCAAAATACTAAACTCCATGCTTTCTAATATGGCTCCGGCCGGTCTGAGCAGAGCAGATTTTTTGAATAGCCCCCTGCTGGGAGCTCATCCTGTCTTCCCCAAATGGCAGAGTGAGTTCTCTGCTGACTAATTAACATCTAGGTGTCACCTGGTTCCCAGAGCCAAAAGGGAAATTGTGCCTTCCACAGGGAATATGTCCAAGCTAATTAACACATTCCCCCCAGGCTGTCACTTCAGCCAAGACAGATTCCCCAGCTGTTTTTAAGCAGAGGGATACTACACATCAGATCTTGGTTTAACGATTTGTGTCGCAAAGCGACCGCAATCGCGTTTTGGCCGACTGGGCGTCGCCCGGCGTCACATATATATATATATATATATATATATATATATATATATTATATATATATATATATATTATATATATATATATATATATACAGTATATATATATATTTTATATATATATATATATATACTCTTTATATACATTTTTTAAACAAATGTTCTTATTCATTTTTTCCACCCTCCCTCTCCCTGCCAGCCTATGACAGCAGATCGCTCCTGTGGGTCTCAGGAGGACAGTCGTGTCACACGGCTGTCCCCAGTACAGTGCTGACGTAGGTGGCTGCACTGTACAGTGTAAATAGACAGTGGTTTCGCCCTCTAACAGTCTCCTAGAAGGCGGAGCGGAGCTCTGTCATTCAAGCGGGGATGTGCGTGTATCGGCGTGCGTGATCCTATGCAATCTCTGCCCCCAGGACTTCACGCCAATTGGCGTGGAGTGGTTGGAAAGAAGTTAAAGGAAACCTGGAACATGAATTATTGGTGTACTTATACTTGCCTAGGGCTTCCTGCAGCCCCATGAGGTGCATGGGGTCCCTTCCTGTCCTCTCCGGCCACTCCATTGTCTTGTTATCCCCCGTAATCTGTTCGGCTGTGCTATTCTGCGCATGTGCAGCTCGGCCCCACATGCACCCCTGTTGCGCTTCCACAAAGTGCTCCCGGGGGCGAGTGCGACAGACTGCGCATGCGTAGAAGCACACAATTGGCCAGGTTACCAGGGGAGGATAACAAAAGAACAGAGAGAAGGGCGAGGGAGCCCACACACCTCATGGGGCTGGGGGAAGCCCCAGGTACGTATCAATACACTTTTTTTTAACAATACAATAAATACACTATTAAACCCCATCTTAGGTTTAGTATATATATTAAAAAAAAAAAGTCTCTTGCGTTGGGCCCTTGCATGAGACCATAATCACACACATGATGATAATTTAGTAACCTTACAGCAACAGACACATATTCCCATGTGACACAGGAAAGGCCTAGCATTTTCGCCACCTTAGAGCAGAAAAACCTTCAGTCCAGTGTTCAAGATCGCTAATGCAAGTTGGTATTGCTATTGTAAATAAAAGGAATGAGCATTTATGGCACTTTTTGTATCATTTATTGAAAAGAAGAGTCAGGAAAGAAAAATTAAACAGGTTACATATAAATTAACCATTGTACCCTCAAGCTCACTCCAACCTGAATTATCGCAAATTCTTTCTGTTTTAGGAAAGCAAACTTTTGTTTTTCTTAACATCTTAGTAAGGGGGCTTTTAGGACCATTGTAGTCCCTTACACACTCCAATGAGTTCTGGGTCACCATGAGCTTGCTGGTTAGTCTGTGCCTCCAGGTTAGATATAGTAGGTACTGGTCTATTTCCCACTCTGTAGACGTCACCAGGCACACACCTTGCTACCTTGCTCCGCCCCTCCTCCAGCTCCTCCCATTAGGCTCGCAGTGCTCTGAGTCTGAGTCTGCTCTGGATGAAGTTTGGTGTGACGGTTGGAGAAACATGGCCTCCATAGCAACCGGACCGTCGGAGACAGGGGAGGTAGCCGTGCAGCAGGTACGTATGGCGGCGAGAGTATGTGCATGCTGGAGCGGCGGCGTGCTCACGCTTTGTGAGCGGGGAACGCACTGTCTTATCTGCCTGCAGATGAATGATGCGCGGCTACCGGAGTCCCGATGAATATACATTTACAGAGCCCCGCGGTGACTGCTCAGCTCTGCAGATATTCACCTCGCTGCCTTTGCTTCCCATATACTTCCGAGGGATGCTTCTTGATGTGGGCGAAGGAAAGCGGGCAACAACACAGCGGTGTGGGAAGGTGGAGAAGGGGGCTGCAGAAGAACGAGGAGAAGAGAACCTAGGTGACACCTGCTTGTAGGCCAGGCACTAGAAGATACTCCTGGGGTGCAGAGACCGAGCAACATGCTTGCTGGCAGTTACTGCTGCATCCAATCCTGCTGGCAGTCTCTCTCAAGCATGTGTTCCTGACTTCCTGTCACTATCATGGAGAGGAAAGAGAAGAGGACTCCAACCCTGAAGTTATGGAATCCTACCTGACTACTCAGGCAGCTACTGATCCGGAGTCTGTGCTTCATGCATGCAGGCTTGCTGCACAGCGTGTAAGGCCTCGTTCACATCATTTAGCGCAGATGGATGTGCGATCAGAACGCAACGCGTCCGATCGCACGCCATCTGCGCTACTATGCGCTGCGCTGCAGATCCCATTCATTACAATGAATGGGATCTGCACTGCGATTACCAAAAATGCGTGCAGCACGTGATAGCGCAATCGCGCTGCCACGCAGCGCATATGATAACGGTAGAAGGGCTGTCTATGCCCTTCTACCGTTCTTGCGCGTCGCACACTATATGTGCTGCCAAAATGCGCACGGCAGCGTGTATAGTCTGAACGAGGCCTTAGGTGTGTTGTCTGTGCAGTGCGTGTAAGTGTGTGGTCTGTGCAGTGCGTGTAAGTGTGTCGTCTGTGCAGTGCGGGTAAGTGTGTCGTCTGTGCAGTGCGTGTAAGTGTGTCGTCTGTGCAGTGCGGGTAAGTGTGTCGTCTGTGCCGCGCGGGTAAGTGTGTCGTCTGTGCCGCGCGGGTAAGTGTGTCGTCTGTGCCGCGCGGGTAAGTGTGTCGTCTGTGCCGCGCGGGTAAGTGTGTCGTCTGTGCCGCGCGGGTAAGTGTGTCGTCTGTGCCGCGCGGGTAAGTGTGTCGTCTGTGCCGCGCGGGTAAGTGTGTCGTCTGTGCCGCGCGGGTAAGTGTGTCGTCTGTGCCGCGCGGGTAAGTGTGTCGTCTGTGCCGCGCGGGTAAGTGTGTCGTCTGTGCCGCGCGGGTAAGTGTGTCGTCTGTGCCGCGCGGGTAAGTGTGTCGTCTGTGCCGCGCGGGTAAGTGTGTCGTCTGTGCCGCGCGGGTAAGTGTGTCGTCTGTGCCGCGCGGGTAAGTGTGTCGTCTGTGCCGCGCGGGTAAGTGTGTCGTCTGTGCCGCGCGGGTAAGTGTGTCGTTTATCCACTGCATGTAACATAGCTCCCAACTGTCCCTCTCTTTCTACTGAAAAAGTGTTTAATTTGCTGTAAACTTGCTTCCCATCTTTTAAATTGATGTATTTTTTATTTTTAAATCTTAATATGAAGGGAAATGAACCAGGATAGAAATGACCAGTGTGGTTTGAATAAGAAAACATTTTTCCTACAAAATGTTTGATATGCGTGACTAGGGATGTGTCAGGGCGTGGCAGGGGTGTGGCTTAAGTGTCCCTCTTTCTCATCTCAAAATGTTGGGTGGTATGAGATAGTGTTGTTTATAAAAATATTTCCAAAGAAAATTTGCTATGAAGTCCGTATAATACACTATTCATGCAATCAACCAGCTTCCCTTGTGGTTTTGTCGAGTATTTATTTTACTTTAATAAGTGATCACCTTTGTACTGTACACGATCGGTGAGAAATGATAGTCTATTTGATTACAAATTTTTGTAGTTTGAAATTGGGCCAGCGCTATTTAGGGACGGTCGATCAGTAAGGCCTCATTCACATCTAAAATTGCAAACGCAAGCGTTTTGTGATTTTTTTTTTTTATTATTTTTTTTTTGTGTGGGGTGTTTCCCCCCTCCCATCGCTTCACTGCGCACTGTGTTTTTGGTAAAAGCGGTTTCCAGTGCGGTTTTTAAATTCACTCCCTGACGCAATTGAATGCTTTGACCTGGAAAATAATAAATGCAGTGTATTTATTCTAAAAAACGTGAATGCAATCGCTGCATGAAGCGGGTTTTTGAGTGTTTAGCGCTCTTCCTATACCTTCCATTACAGCAAAAATACCCCCAAAATGGTACAGGCACCGCTTTGCGGAACTGCAAAGCAGACGCAACGTGCTGATATGAACCTTCTCCATAGAGATTCATTGCATAATCGTTTTGTGAGCGATTTTGAAAATCGCCTGCGCTGGAAAAAAAGGGCAAGAACGCCCTTAGAGTGAACGATCCTTAAATGTGTGCATGTTCTCATCCAGTGGCATAGCAATAGGGGTGCAGAGGTTGCGACCGCACTTGGGCCAGAGGGGCCCTCCCTCAACTGCAGTATTTATTATCTCTCTGTTGGTCGTTTGCTGGTAATAACCTTCTTCTACAGATGCTTTAAATAGTAGTAATCATTAAAAACCTGTTCTCCCCCATCCCCTTATTGCACCTGTGGCTGGGCCTGCAGATGCAGCATCACAAGGACTATTCCCGATCAGTTTCAGTATGAAATCGATCAGGAATTGGCCTGCCTCTCTTATCAGATTCAATCGGAGAGAGATTTGTCTCTTGGTGGAATCTGCCCATCATCACCTGATGTATGGCAACCTTTACTCTCAGCTGTCAATAGAAAGCCAGGGCTGTGTAGTCGGAGTCGTGGAGTCGGGCAATTTTGGGTGCCTGGAGTCGGAGTCGGGAAAAAATACTCCGACTCCTAATGAATTTGTAACTGTAATTAAAATAGAAAATATGATAAAATGTTCTATTTCTCAGATAATAGTCATTAAAAATAATGTATATATACAGTATATACACAGTAATAGCTGTGCTTAGTCCACAAAAATGAAATAAACCAATTAAAATTAGTTACTTGTGCTGCTTCAATAAAGCAGTCCCCGTATTTTTAAGGTCAGATATACATATCTGATTGTGACTGTATATATGATGTGTACACAGGAATCTCTTATATATACTAAATAACATCTATGCTGTAAGAATAAAGCCTGATGTGTAGCTGTGTCACTAATAGAGATGGTCAACGAGATGGAAATAATTCTGCATTGATGCTGATTTATGCAAATGTATGCACTCCCTTTGCTGATGAAATCAAATAATTTGATATGTTGTTAAAATTTGGTTTGGTGACTACAAATTAAAGGGTAACTGAGACGGATGAAAATAAAGTTTTATACATACCTGGGGCTTCCTCCAGCCCCCTTCAGGCTAATCAGTCCCTCGCTGTCCTCCACCACACGGATCTTCTGCTATGAGTCCTGGTAATTCAGCCAGTCAGCGCTGTCCGACCGCATGCCGCTCCCACAGCCAGGAACATTCTGCACCTGCGCAATAGTGCTGCACAGGTGTAGTATGCTCCTGGCGGCGGAGTGTGTGCATGCGCATTACGCCTGACTGGCTCAAGTACCTGGAATCATAGCAGAAGATCCAGGTGGTGGAGGAGGACAACGAGGGACTGATTATCCTGAAGGCGGCTGGAGGAAGCCTCAGGTATGTATAAAACTTTAATTTCATCTGTCTCAGGTTTACTGTGTTACACAGTAGTACTATACTCTACATATGCACTCCCCACAGAGCTGCAGGGAATCCACTGAGAATGCTGTGCACATTGAACACAGAGGTGTTGTCTGTTTACAATCTCCTCATTCCCCTGCAGAGTACCTGCACATCATTCTTACATGTACCCACACTTACATTGCCTAGGGCCTGATAGATGTTCTTTGTTCCGGTTTGTACCCTTTACAAGTACTCTTACCAAGGACTAGTTTTAGTCTAAAGGGAATAAATATAGTAGTCTACATATCCTTCTCACTTCAGTCGTCCTGAAAAATTCCTAAGCGTTGGCAGTTAAGAGACGAATTTCATGTTACATATTTTTAATCAACAAAATTGTAATATGCAAATTAGAGGAGTCGGAGTCGAGGAGTCGGTGGAATCCTAAACTGAGGAGTCGGAGTCGGTGGATTTTTGGACTGATTACACAGCCCTGTAGAAAGCTAGTGGGAATTCTAAGTATTGCTGTGTCTGACCCAGAATAAAATCGATCAAGCAAATTTGACCAATTATGGTGAGGAAAGTTTGTAGAACGCTGCACGGTACGTGATTGCTTATACACCTAATGCTGGATTCACACGGTGCGTTCCCGCACTCAATTTCCCGCTTGATTCCCGTCGATTCGTTTATTTCCAACATGTCCGATTTGCATTTCGATGGATCGTTAGGTCGATTCGCATGTAAAGTATGCCAAATCGACCTAAAGATCCATCGAAACGCGAATCGGACATGTCAGAAATCGAGTTCGAACACAGAACACTTATATCGCGCTTTTCTCCTGGCGGACTCAAAGCGCCAGAGCTGCAGCCACAAGGACGCGCTCTATAGGCAGTAGCGGTGTTATGGAGACTTGCCAAAGGTCTCCCACTGAATAGGTGCTGGCTTGCTGAATAGGCCGAGCCGAGATTCGAATCCTGGTCTCCTGTGTCAGAGGCAGAGCCCTTAACCATTACTCTGTTCAGCCACTGCTGACGCGAATCGACGGGCGCATCGAGTGCGGTAACGCACCTTGTGTATCCAGCATAAAGCTCCATTTGACAATGCAATGCAGCCAGAGTGTGTATAAAACTGGTTACTTGTCATAACGTGGATGATATCCCAGGCCTCCACCTTCCCTAACTGATTAACCACTTAACGACCAGCTAACGCCCATAGGCGTCGGCAGGTTTTAAGTGGTTTACCATGGAAACGGCCGCTCGATCAGTTCACGGAGGGTGTCTCCGTGAACAGCCGGAGAGCCGCCGATCGTGGCTCGCCGGCAAAATGTAAACACGCGGGGAAGAAATCCCTGCTGTTTACATCATACGGCGCTGCTGCGCAGCAGCGCCGTAAGGCAGATCGGCGATCCCCGGCCTCTGATTGGCCGGGGTTCGCCGGCATATGATGGACTGAAGCCTATCCTACAATGCGCAAGACGGATATCCGTCCTGCGCCACTCAGAGGGGCAGGGAGAGGGACGGAGCGCCGAAAACGCTGCGGAGGGCAGCTTTGAAGAGCCCCCCCCTGCAAAGCGCAGCAAGCCGGCGGCAATCGGACCCCCCCAGCAGGACATCCCCCTAGTGGGGAAAAAAGGGGGTAAGTCTGATCTCCCTGTCATAATCCTGATCTGTGCTGCGGGCTGGAGAGTCCACGCAGCACAGATCAGGCAAACCACCCCTGGTCCTTAAGTGTATCAGTATATTTAACAAAAGCCTGCATTCTGTCATTGTGGTACAGATGGGCAGAGACATGCAAATAATTCCTGTGCAAATTCTATGCAGCTTGGAATGGGTCAACCAAAAGCCACAACACAAAGCTGCATACAATTTTCATTAAATCTGCATGCAAGACAGAATTCTGTTCTTCTCATTGACCATCTTGAGTACAGACCTGTACATGCTTAGCTTGCAGCCATACAGTTAGTGTAATGCACGTCTTGTTACAGGATGATGGGAGTTTTTCCAGTGGAGGGGACAGAGAGCGCAATCTGCAGAACTGGAAGCTGAGAGCAGAGCAAGCTAAAAAAGCAGAGTTCTTCCGTGAAGCTGAGAAACTTAAGAACCAGTAAGTGGTCATGAACTCCACATACCTGACAGTATAGATCCTAGAGATACTGTGTGAAAGTGCTGCTGATGTGATGATGCCACTTCCTAACAGGGCTTTACCTTTCTATAGACCGGCTCCTCACCCAGATATATGCAGCATACCTCCTCATATTTCTGTGTCTCAAGCACACTTTCATACTCCTTTATTCTCAATCCCTTAAAGGGAACCAAGCACCATTTTTGTCCTGCAGTTTCTCCTGGTTTCTAAGAACTATAGGAGCCGCCATGTTCCCCCCCCTCCCCTTCTAGCTGCTCTTATTTATCCAGGGGCAGGTGTGAAGTTAGCATGTGTGACTTCTCTAAACTCTTTAGCCACGTACACACTACCAACTGATTTGCTGTACACACGCCTGTCAGCTGTGTAGCTGACAACGCACTGTGCTGCTATGCGGGAGGGGGGGGGGAGCCACAGAGAGACGACAAGCGGTGCATGTGTCACGTCACATGGTGGCTGGGGGAGTGGCGCGAACAATGGGATTGGCGGAGTAGATGCGCCTGTATCGTTTTGGTGCTGCCGTACACACGCTTGATTTTTGTCTGAGGCAGTCATTATCGGCCACCTCAGATGATTTAAGTCAGGCATGTGTATGGGCCCTTTAAATAACAAATGTCCTATTTCCCCCCCCCCCCCCCCCCCTTTCTCTGATGTAAGCTTTTGTTTGCTCTCTGCTAATGTGTGCAATAAAATAATTACATCGGTCCTTAGCTGCTTAACATTTCTGTGGTGGGGCAGACCCTGCCATCTGTAGAAGTAGGGTAATACATGCATCTCCTAAGCTTGTCATTGCAAAAAGAAGGGGTTAAATGGTGCACCGTCCCTCTGGTGCTACTGTAGCCCACTCGCTCAGCTGTCTTAAGGTGGCCATACACTGGTCGATTTGCCATCAGATTCGACCAACAGATAGATACTTCTCTGATCGAATCTGCTCAGAGAGGGATCGTATGGCCACTTTTACTGCAAACAGATTGTGAATCGATTTCAGCCTGAAACCGATCTGTGGAGCTGTGATCGAATCTGCTGTGAAATCGATAACGCGGACGGATCGACCGATTTTTCCATCCGAGGGCGCTCTACTGTTTGAACTTTCTGCTTGCGACAGGATGGTACACTGATAGGTACTGAAGCAAAGATGGAGTACGCTGGAAGAAATGAGACTGTGGGGACTTGGGGATTCGTGCCGGTGGACAGGTAATGTATTGCTGCAGGCCGGGGGGGGGGGGGGGGGGAGGAGGCATCGAGCAGGCGCGGCAGCAGCAGTTCCACAGGTTGTGAATCGATTTCATGCTGAAATTGGTTCAAAATCTGTTTGCAGTGTATGGGCAGATTCAGATTTGATCAGAGAGGGGTCTATCTGTTGGTCGATCTGGTGGCAATCGACCAGTGTATGGCTTTACAACTCCTCCATGTATACTGGCCAGTCCACATGCACAGTGGCTCTCCTCCTTTCTGGTCATAGTTCTGCCCACAGGATACTAATCTATTGGACTCTATTTGCTATGACTCTCGTGGACCGAAAACCATTGGAGAGAACATCTGCCATCTGCAGATCAGTGCTGAGAGCTTTATTAGTGCTAAATTATATGAAAGCTGTTATACTGAGAGATGTAAATGCCCTCTTCACATATGAAATCACCATCCAAGTCCGCTGCACTATGTGATTACACATTCCTATACCGAGATCTAATCCTGGGTGTGTGTATAATAAATCTCTTCTTGCTTTCAGAATAGCACTTATCGAGAAAGACAGAAGTGGCCTCTACAATAAGAAGAATGATTTCCAAGTGGAGTACAGCTCTCTGGAAGAATATGAGCAGAAGCTGGCAAACAGCAGAAGAGGAGACAGTAAAATCACTTCCTATTTCTGTTTCCTCATTGATAGTTTGACTCGACCTCTAGAGAGAAGGATAAGCGTAGTAATACTCTGCTCAGTTATTCATTCACAAACTGCCTGTAATCCGGAATCACTGTTGTGATGTATTCCTAAAGAGACTAGAGTGCTGCCTGGCTTTCTAGTGTTTATACAGTGTCCCCTTTAAACATCAATAAATCAAATGCATAACGCTATATACCGTATTTCGCTCTGTATAAGACGCTCCGGAATATAAGACGCACCCAGGTTTAGAGGGCAAAAACCAGGGGAAAAAAAAATACTAAACCTGGTGCATCTATATTCCAGGAGCGTCTTGTACATGTCGTCCTGTGTGTCCTCATGTGTGCTCCTGTGCCCCCCATATCCTCATGTGTCCTTCTGTGTGTCCTCCTGTGCCCCCATGTGTCCTCCTGTGCCCCCATGTGTCCTTCTGTGCCCCCCATGTGTCCTCCTGTGCCCCTATATGTTCTCCTGTGCCCCCCCATGTGTCCTGTGTGTGCTCATGTGCCCCCATGTGTCTTGCTGTGCCCCCTCATGTGTGCTCCGGTGCCCCCATGTGTCCTCATTTGCCCCCTTGCCTGAGTCTCTTGGCCCCCCATAGAGTGTCAATAGCGGCGGCAACTTACCTTTGGCAGGCTCCCGTGCTGATCCTAGATGATTGCGATGCCCCCCGCTAGCCTCCTCTGCCTCCCCCCTGGCCCCCCCAGGTGTAGCAATAAGTAGCGGTAGCTTACCTCCGCAGTGCGCCAGCGATGACTGCAGACGTCCGTCTTCCAGGCACTTCTCGCACTAGTGACCGGCTTGAACTGAGGACGCGCAGTTCAAAGCCGGTCACTAGGGCGAGAAGTGCCTGGAAGACGGACGTCTGCAGTCATCGCAGGCGCACTGCGGAGGTAAGCTACCGCTACTTATTGCTACACCTGGGGGGGGGGGCAGATAAGCAGGGGGGAGGCAGAGGAGGCTAGTGGGGGGCAGCGCAATCATCTAGGATCAGCGCGGGAGCCAGCCAAAGGTAAGTTGCCGCCGCTATTGACACTCTATGGGGGGCCAAGAGACTCAAGCAGGGGGAGGAAGGCAGGCACAGAAAGGCAGGGAATCCCCGACGTGGCGGCGGGTCGCGGTTCTTATCGGCAGGCGTTAAGTCGGGGATTCCCTGCCTTTGCCGTATAAGACGCAGGGACTTTTTCTCCCCATTTTTGGGGGAGAAAAAGTGCGTCTTAAACGGCAACAAATACGGTAATTGAAAACATAATTATTATTATAGATTTATATAGTGCCAGCATCTTCCGTGGCGCTGTAGAACAGCATACATGGTATAACAATATACAATATATATATATATACAAAATAAACAATACAACAGTTAATACAAAAACAAAAGTGGATAACAGCTGATGCAGTGAACAAATCAACTACATGTTTTACATGGTAAGGAGGTATGTATGCATTACACAGCATTGTGAGACAAAAGGAGAAGAGAGCTCTGGCCAAAAGGCATTACAGTCTAAAGGTTTATGGTTTAGGACAATAGGTAAAGGGAAGCTGTGCATGAGGCGGTAGAAATGGTGAGTGAAGTGTCCTAGGTAGGAGAGTATGCTTGCCTGAATAGATGAGTTTTTTTTTTTTTTTTTCAGATTGCACCTAAAAAGTGTGTGTGAGGGGAGAGGATCGAGAAAAGTCTTGTAAGCGGGAGTGAGAAGAGGTGACCAGAGAAGAAGTCGAGAATATTGTTAGTAGAGTGGAGATTGCGTGTAAGATAGTTTCTGGTAATAAGTTGATAGGCAGTAGCTAGGTTGTGGAGAGCTTTGTAGGCGAGAGTTAGGCCCCGTTCACACTGCACGCGTTGCCATCCGGATTACGGCAATGCGTGCAGGAGGCCGACAAGCACGACTTCAGACAGTGCATAGACTGCACTGTCTGATGTTCACACTGCATGCGTTCCGGACCAGTGCAGTCCGGGAACGCATGCTGCATGCATTTTTTTACCAAAACGCGCGGCTGACCCATTCACTTTCAGTGAATGGGATCAGCCACGCAACGCATAGAAACGCAGATGGCCCTCTGCGTTTCATGATGTGAACATGGCCTAAGGATTTTAAATTGTATCCTTTGTGCCATCAAAAGAAATAGTGATGTCAGGCAGGCGCTTTGAATTTTGAGGTGGGATTATTACCTTAGTCTTGTACATATTGAGTTTTAGAGAATGAGAGGACATGAAGGAAGTGATTGCATTGAGACAGTCAGGGACACAAGCTTTTAAAGTATCCAAGTCAGGTGCTGAAATTAAGATCTGGGTATGGTCAGCATATAGTTGATATTAGAAGCCAAAGGAATTGATGAGCCGACCAAGATCATATGTGTAGATCGAGAAAAGGAGAGGTCCAAGGACTGAGCCTTGGGTAACTCCAACAATGAGGGGACGTGGAGAGAAGGTGGTGCCGGAGTGGGCGACTCTGAAGGTCCTATCTGAGAGATACTGTAGGAGGAAATCCAAGAGAAAGCAAAACCATGAATGCCAGTGGATGAGAGGATTTGTAGGAGAGGGTGGTCCACTGTGTCAAAAGCAGAAGAGGTCTAGGAGGATGAGTATAGAGTAGAGGCCTTTAGATTTAGCAGTGTCGGTTGAGTGGCTGGGGCGGAATCCAGATGGAAGGTCATCAAACAGAAATAGCAGTGAGGTGACGGACTAAGTCGGTGTAGACGTGGCACTAAAGTAGTTTGGAAGAGAAGAGGAGGAGAGAAATAGGGCGGTAGTTGGGCAGGGTGAGGGGTCAAGAGAAGGTTTTTTGAGTATAAGCGTTATACAGTGGAGGAAATAATTATTTGACCCCTCACTGATTTTGTAAGTTTGTCCAATGACAAAGAAATGAAAAGTCTCAGAACAGTATCATTTCAATGGTAGGTTTATTTTAACAGTGGCAGATAGCATATCAAAAGGAAAATCGAAAAAATAACCTTAAATAAAAGATAGCAACTGATTTGCATTTCATTGAGTGAAATAAGTTTTTGAACCCCTACCGACCATTAAGAGTTTTGACTCCCACAGAGTGGTTAGACACGTCTACTCAATTAGTCACCCTCATTAAGGACACCTGTCTTAACTAGTCTCCTCTATAAAAGACACCTGTCCACAGAATCAATCAATCAAGCAGACTCCAAACTCTCCAACATGGGAAAGACCAAAGAGCTGTCCAAGGATGTCAGAGACAAAATTGTAGACCTGCACAAGGCTGGAATGGGCTACAAAACCATTAGCAAGAAGCTGGGAGAGAAGGTGACAACTGTTGGTGCGATTGTTCGAAAATGGAAGGAGCACAAAATGACCATCAATCGACCTCGCTCTGGGGCTCCACGCAAGATCTCACCTTGTGGGGTGTCAATGGTTCTGAGAAAGGTGAAAAAGCATCCTAGAACTACACGAGAGGAGTTAGTGAATGACCTCAAATTAGCAGGGACCACAGTCACCAAGAAAACCATTGGAAACACATTACACCGCAATGGATTAAAATCCTGCAGGGCTCGCAAGGTCCCCCTGCTCAAGAAGGCACATGTGCAGGCCCGTCTGAAGTTTGCCAATGAACACCTGAATGATTCTGTGAGTGACTGGGAGAAGGTGCTGTGGTCTGATGAGACCAAAATAGAGCTCTTTGGCATTAACTCAACTCGCTGTGTTTGGAGGAAGAAAAATGCTGCCTATGACCCCCAAAACACCGTCCCCACCGTCAAGCATGGGGGTGGAAACATTTTGCTTTGGGGGTGTTTTTCTGCTAAGGGCACAGGACAACTTAATCGCATTAACGGGAAAATGGACGGAGCCATGTATCGTGAAATCCTGAACGACAACCTCCTTCCCTCTGCCAGGAAACTGAAAATGGGTCGTGGATGGGTGTTCCAGCACGACAATGACCCAAAACATACAGCAAAGGCAGCAAAGGAGTGGCTCAAGAAGAAGCACATTAAGGTCATGGAGTGGCCTAGTCAGTCTCCGGACCTTAATCCAATAGAAAACCTATGGAGGGAGCTCAAGCTCAGAGTTGCACAGAGACAGCCTCGAAACCTTAGGGATTTAGAGATGATCTGCAAAGAGGAGTGGACCAACATTCCTCCTAAAATGTGTGCAAACTTGGTCATCAATTACAAGAAACGTTTGACCTCTGTGCTTGGAAACAAGGGTTTTTCCACTAAGTATTAAGTCTTTTATTGTTAGAGGGTTCAAAAACTTATTTCACTCAATGAAATACAAATCGATTGCTATCTTTTATTTAAGGTTATTTTTTCGATTTTCCTTTTGATGTGCTATCTGCCACTGTTAAAATAAACCTACCATTGAAATGATACGGTTCTGAGACTTTTCATTTCTTTGTCATTGGACAAACTTACAAAATCAGTGAGGGGTCAAATAATTATTTCCTCCACTGTATCATTTAAAATAAGAAAAGGCACCACTGCACCCAACAAATGTAAAACTCATCCAATATAATGCACTAATTGCTGTAATGAGTAAAGTAAAATCTGCATCCAACAGTGCACTGCTGAATTACTAAAGTTGGCAAACTGGATGGATTAAAATTATTAAAGGGGCTCTATGGCGAAAAATTGTAAAATTTAAAATATGTGCAAACCTATACAAATAAGTGTGTTTTTTTTCCCCCCCAAGAGTAGAATGAGCCATAAATTATGTTTCTCCTATGTTGCTTCAAAAGCATTTAGTGAATGGCAGTTGTTCTGTCCAACTGCCAAAAAACTATTTAACAAGCAGGGAGGCTGTCCAGCATCATTGTTTAAATCCTTTTTAGGGAATATTTTTATAAAAAATAAAAGCCTTGCTGAGAATCTCCTATGAATAGATGGACTAGTCCAAAACCTGTCTCTTCTGTCAGATTTCTACTACCTGTTGTAAGTGACAGTAACATAGGAGAAAAGTAATTTATTGCTCATTTTACTCTGGAAAAAAATGTAGTTCTTATTTGTCTGTTTGCACATATTTTAAATTTTACAAGTTTTCGCCATTATGCCCCTTTAATAAAATATAAGAAAAAGACCAGCACTGCACCTAGCACATATTCGGCAGCACACTAATGCAATCATGAGCTTTTACGATATTGATGATGTACAAACTTATCAGAATCGGCTTTATTCGTCAAGTGTGGCAGTTGCTAAACCTGGAATACCTGAGGCAAAAGGGCAGAAAAGTTTTATACATACCTGGGGCTTTCTCCAGCCCCCTCCATGCAGATCGCTCCGCCGCCGCCGTCCTCCGCCTCCTGGATGGTCCGGTGTATGCTCTGTTATCCTCCGTCAGTCTGATCAGTCCGTCCACTCTCCCCCCGTCACGCTCCCATGGCTAGGAGCATTCTGCGCCTGCGCAGTAGTCCTGTGCAGGAGCAGAACACTCCCGGGAACAGGCGTGCGGCCAAGCCATGCATGTGCTGTACGCCCCACTGGCCGAAGATAACGGAACATCTACTGGACCATCCAGAAAGCGGAGGACAGCGGTGACTAAGCGATCTGTGTGGAGGGGGCTGGAAGAAGCCCAAGGTATGTATTACACTTTTCTGTCCTCAGATATACAGAGAAGATACAGACAAGTCAGAATCCAGAATGCAAAAAATGTATGGGAGCATAGGGGATTTTACAGAGGTGGGTGCTAGAGGTCAGGAGAAGGATAGCCTGGGTAAGAAGGTGTTCCTTACCAGCACAGCACCAATGGAAAGCTAATTATATAAATGCAGGTGGGCTCCTCTATTCCAGGGGCCCCAGTGCAGTCACAACCTCTTTTAGGTTATATTTAGTAAGGAGTAGAGTCTGTTGGAATTGGTGAACACGTGATTTGGCACCTGAACAGCCACATTCAGCACCATTTCAGTACCTTACAGAAGGTCGGGGTGCATTTCATTAGGTAGGTGTGTTCTATTAGATAGGAGGTCCTCTTATCTTTTTCAATAAATTTTTTGCAGCAAATACATTTTGTGTGGAGAAAGCAATGCTGCCCTATTTATGAAACTGGGCTCACACTTAGCTCTCAGGCTGCATTCACAGTGGGACTTTGCAGAGCTGCGGTATAAACTCTTATAACGCAGCTTACCGCACTGCAATGCTAATCCTATGGGACATTCACAGTGCGTTACCTCTAAACGCACACATTACCAGCTACAGGAAAGGATACTTTTCATTGCCTGTATGTTTTGCTGTACCTACTCTATGCAACGGTAACTCATCGCCAATGTTTTTTTTTGCGTTGTGACTTTAACGTCTGATTAGAACTCAACGTCCCTCTGTGAATAAGCCCTCACTATGGTTTTATAAAGGATAACCGCTTGTGCCACATCTCCATGTAACTTTTTTTTTCTACTTAACAGAAGTTAAGACTCAACAGCAGCTTTCAAAAATTCATAGTTCCGTGAAAAGGCTTCAGCTCCAGTTAAAAGATGTGAAACCCACTCCAGAATGTAAGTATATGCCTCACTGGTTTTCTGTATTATAACTTAGCAGAAAGTTTTGAATCGGATGATATCGTTTATCGGCTAAAGGTCCACACCCACGATTCGATTTTTGCAATAATTTTTTTGTGATGATCATTTTCACAATCTCGCGTAACATCGTTTAATGAAAATTCGTTAAAATGTGTCTGACTACCCACAACGATTGTTCATATTGAACTGCTGTCGTGATGGATCACTGAACTAGCAATCGTTCAGATGACCATCAACTCCCATGCATATTACTATAATCATTCGCGTCCCGTTGTTCGTTTCCAAGTATGCGGTTATGAGAGATGGATGGGGAGCGATCACTCGTCACCTCATTGTCGCCGTAGTGAACATCAATAGAATACACAGAGCCTGATGTATTAAGGCAGGGGTGCCTATTTGGTAGATCGCGAAGGCCTTTATGGTAGATCTCGACCCCACTACATTTTCCATTCTGTATATACAAGTGTGCTCCTAAAATTGTACATGGGTAGATCACTTTGACTTGCTAATTTTTAAAAGTAGCTCACAAGCCAAAAAAGTGTGGGCACCTCTGTATTAAGGCATCTCCAAAGGTTAATGATGTAAAATTGTCTGCTATTAAATGGTCATACCGGATCATAGTCTGGGTTTATGAATTGGTAATCATGGATTGCGGTTTCATGCGGCATCCACAGTAAAGGATCTTCGTTGTTAAAGAGGAACTATAGTAAAAAATATTGTAATAAATAAAGTTGCTTTATTTTTTTTTTATTTTTTTTTACAATATTCATTTATAAACCATTTAGTCTGTGTTTGCCCATTGTAAAAATCTATCCTCTCCTTGATTTACATTCTGACATTTACCACTGCTGGTGACATCTGTAGTCCTTTCAGGTGCAGCTCTGCAAAATGTTAATTTACTGAGAGAGTACAAAATATACCTGGTCTCCCAGAATGCTCTGGGAGGAGAATCCTGCATATTTAAACAGCCTAGGCTAGGCACCACTGGCAGGGCAGGGTTTCATCTTTCCATACCAATGTTCTCCCCAGAATTTGTTTCCAGCCGGGTGGCTTGAAAAAGTAGCCAGGTGGCATGAAAAAGTAGCGGGGTGCGATTGGGGCATGCAAGCCCAGCGCAACTCCGCTTACAGCATATGAGGAGGCAAGCCAACGGCAGGCGGGTGCTCCCCAAATTTTAGCTGGGTGGAGCACCTGGCTACAAGAGCCTGTGGAGAACACTGTATACAACAATATATAGTTATAGGAACTGTTTCTGACGCTGAAAATAGGAAAATTAACATAAAAGTGGATATCCTACCGTATACCGTAATTAACTGCATTCTACTAGATGTCGTTATGGTGCCTTCTTAAACAAATTGTGGACTATCTGGGTTTATTTTCAAATGTTATAATTGTTGGTGCCAGTACAGCCCCACAACTTCTTATCCATTTAGCAGCTTCATCGTGACTCAGGTGAGTAATGGTGTATAGGGCGATCTTGAGGTGGTCTCTACTGCGCCTGCGTGAGCACAGCTGTCAGTCAAGCCCACGTTGTCCGCGGTGTACTGCACAGGTGCAGAACACCGCAGAAAACGTGGACTTGATTGAGAGCGGCGTTTGCGCAGGCGCACTAAAGGAGGTCGACCTTTGCACTGGCGGGGACCCCGGGCCGGCAGCTGCGAGCAAAGATGCGGCATGGGACATGGCAGCTGCAAGGGGCAGGAGGAAGCCTTTGGTAAGGAGGCAGGTTGCCTGTTAGGCTACTTTCACACATACTGCTCTACATAGCAGTGTGGTATGCTCCCCTGCTGTACCCCTGTTGCGGTGGCCATTACTCTCAATGAGACTAGCCTTACTACCCGCAATGCGATGTGATGCAAGGGAAGTGCTCACGTCGACGCTCAGGTGGTGCAAACTATGCAGTATGTTGCCGCACGGTATGAGCTGTGCAGCAGGCATTTGCCTGGAAGTCTATGGCACCGCAACAATCTATAATAGTTGCGGTAGCGGTACTGTGCGCATGTCGATTGGGGAAATACAGAGAAGACGTCACTGATGCAGCGATACGCATATCACCCTGTTGGCGGACCTGGTCACAGGGTAATATGAACGGGCCAGTAGTGTAGTGTGATCGTCTTGCCTACAGCTATACTGCTGCAGGACAATTGCACCACAATATATGTGAAACTAACTACCCTAAAGTATATCTAGATGGGGAGGGAATTTGGTCTTAGAGAACTTGTCCTATGAGTTGCCTGCAGCAAACAGAACCTGCTCTGTGTTGACAGGAAATTTCGTTTCCTGGCACCCTGACTACCTTTTGTTGGAGCTTTAACAGCTCTGAGACCTGATGTTCTCTCAAGTAAGCAACATCTGACATTGACACAGGAAGGCAGCATTGCAAACCCAGACAGTCGATTAATGAAAAAAATGCAAAAATTGCTTTGTGCATGGCTAATTATTGATATATTCATCAAGACCACCATAACAAAACAAGTCTTGATTGATTAGGACATAGGGAATCTAAAGTGACAGGACTATGGGGGTTACCTACTTTTTATTTTCTGTTTAAAAAAAAAAATAAAAAAATAAAGCAATGCAAGTTGGCTGGCTGCAGTGCGTGTATTTTCATCAGTGGTTTCTGAGTAACATAAACCTGATCTGAATTTTTGTTCTGCATTACTCATTGAATACTAGGGCCAGGCAGAGGCGAGAGAGGCTCCAGCTTCAGGGCGCAGTATAGGAGGGGCGCACAACTCGCTTAGCTATCATTCCCCTATTGTGTTTAATGCAGAGAGAAATAAGGAAAGGGATACATGGCAGTGACTGCAAGCCAGATAACTAGAGATTAAGGGGGTTGGGGGCCCTGGGCCACCTCTTAAGCCCTGTACACACACTCAACAGCGCAATGCGGCACAATTATCAAACAACTTTTGTTGTAAAACAAGTTGAACATCCAAAAAAAAAGTTGCTTGCTATTGTTCACACAACTGATAAGAGGTCAGTCCAACTGTCGGATTGACGTCTTATCAGTTGTGTGAACAATGGCAAGCACTTTTTTTTTTTTTTTTTTTTTTCTTCCAACTCGTTTCACAACAAAAGTTGGTTGTTAATTGTGCTGCATAAAAGACCGCTGTTGAGCGAGTGTACGGGGCTTTAGTCTAATAGCAATCAGTGTGGGAGGGATGGAGGGGCGCACTTTAATCTCTCAGCCTTGGGTGCTGGAGAACCTTGTCCTGGCTCTGTTGCATACATATACCTAAATGGCAGTGGACAGAACTTATTCCTCTCACCGGTGATGATGTTGAGTCTCCTGACAGTGAGGTTTTGGTTAAAAAGTATCTGTGAGCAAATAAAAACAAACCAGAGGCTTCCCCCCCCATCGTCCTTGACCCTAACGATCCAGTGCATGGATCTTCTGAGCATAGTCAAAAGAGCTTGTTGAATATGTCCTCCTGGCCAAGCTCCTGTTCTAGTACTAGCTCAGCTGTAGTTTGCATGTGTGAGTATGGCCTGCGCAGTAACACAAAGCCCCTCCAAGTACAAGTGGCTTCATGCTACTTCGCAGACTTTACTGGCTCCTGCCCAACACGGCCATGCTTGTACACAGATGGGAGCGTGGCTGAAGAGAGGAAGATGGTTCCAGCCAGAAGTGGTGGGAGTGGTCAAAGAAGACATGGGATGCCTATCCATCATTTCGTTAAAGGGATCCAGAGGTGAGACGGATATGGAGGCTGACATGTTTGTTTCGTTTTACACATTTCCTGCTGATCCTCTGGCTCTTAATACTGTAAGCCATAGACCCTGAACAGGCATCTGCGGATCAGAGGTCTATGACAAATCTGACAAGATTAGCTGCATTCTTGTTTTATGTAAGGCATACACAGCTCGATTTTGCCGTTCGATTCTCCCGCCCGTTCTATTCCCTGCTTGATTCCGTGGGCGATTCTCTTATCTTCCGCTCGTTTTTCTTTTTCCATTGTCCTCTGCAGAATCTAGCGTGGAAACGATCGGGCAGGAGATTGGACGTGTCGGACATTATCCATCGAGCCATCTAAATGGCTCAGAATCAAGCCGAGTATTCCCAGCATAAGGCGTGTTATTCAGACCCTGCTGATCAGAAAGAGCAGCAGGGCTGACAGGCAACGGATATTGTTTAAAAGGAAATAAATATGGCAGCTTCCATAGGTCTCACACCTCGGGTTCTAACTTTTTTTTTCCCCCATAGGATTGCTTTAACTTCATTGAAACGCATTGCTCACTTTTCTGCTTTTATTTTGCAGTTGTAGAGAAGCTCAGAGAAATGATGGAAGAAGTAGACAATGCGATCAGTGCTTTTAAGGAAGGACAGCGACTGATGTAAGTTATCTGAGGCTCTCTACTGTGAAGAGCTTGTGTTTTTTTGGTTTGTTTGTTTTTTTTAAGTGATAAAATAGTGATAGTGCTAGTAGTATGAGCTCTAATGCTGGGCATACACGATACATTTTATATTATCAATCGAGCCGATGATGGCTCGATTGATAATATTCAACCTGTCCGATACCCTGCCGGATCGATACTGCGCTCGATACCGGCGGGCAGAAGAATGGCAAGAAACAAGCGGCTCATTAGCAGCGCCCGCGGGGACGAGCAGCAATCGATCCGGGTGGACGAGCGGTGACACGCCGGCATCGAGCCGCTGGCTCGATACCAGCGCACTATCTGTAAGCTAGTATGCCGTGTATGCCCAGCATAAGTGGTATTAGCTGTGTACTGTATATGAAGCAGGCAATACATGCTGAACATGTTAACTGTATAGTATACTTCAGAGCGAGCCCAAAATAAATATTGTGTCACTAAAATAGCTTTGTGTTCAGCTGAACAGGATGCTGTTTTGGGACACAGTATACATTATTCAGTACATTCAGATATTAATCCCATATCCCGGATAATTCATAGCTACAGTCGGGGACAGCTAGAACCACTGTGATTTTTTTAATGCCTGGTACACATGATGCAATTTTCTGTCCGATTGAGGCTGGTTTCACACTATAAACCAGCGTTGGCAATGCGGTGCGTCATGCCCGATGCACCGCATTCCACCTTCAAAAACAGGCCTTCAGGGAACGTCACACTGTTTGTGTTCCCTGTCTGGCCACCGGCCAAGCGGGAAGTGACATGCGCTTGCTGTCACTTCCTGTTTCGGGTATGCCAAAGCGTATTGTTAAAATACGCTTGCACGCTGCGATGTTGCGTTAGTAATTTTTTCAAAATCCACGCGTCTCCTTAGACTAACTTGACTTTCAGGCCGACGCAGATCGCTGCAAGTCGACACATCACTGCAGCGTTAACATAGTTTTGGACCTGTTTTGGGCATGCAGCAAAAAGTCACTTCAGTCACACTGTACCGTGGACTTTCATTGCCCGGCGGTGAAGAGCCGTAAAAATACCGCACCACCCCGGTGTGAAAGGGCCCTGATCAGATCGGACCTGCTGGAAATAATCGATTCTACTGTCAATCTGATAAAAAAAATTGCATTGTGTGTACCAGGCATTAACGACCTAAAGAAACTAAGTCACAGCACTGAGGGTAGGAACATACTAGGCAGTGCATAAAAGTTAGTGGTTTTTGCTGCATATGGGTTTTGCGTTTTTGTGCGTTTTCAGCGCATTTGCTTTTGCACTTTTGTTCCACACATGCGTTTTTCTTGCGTTTTGCGTGCTTTTAATGCTTTTGCGGTTCGCATATATAAAGCGCATATGTTTTGTATGCGTTTTATGCTAATCACTTGGAAGTCAACAGGAAGGGGTTATGCATCATCAAACTTATTTTTTTTTTCTTTTTAATAAAAAACGCACTCTGTATCATCCGGATTTAGCAGAGGGAAAACAATGTGCACCTTCCGTCCTTTGATGTGTATATTTATTAGCAGCAAAAATATTCCATCATATCAAGTATCTTACATGAGCCTTCTCGTTACCTGACCCATGCGTAGACAGTGGTGGTGGAGGAGGTGGGTGGCGGGTGAGGATGGCGGAGAGCGACGGCCGTTTCGTGTCACACGGACACTTGGTCACGCTGCGTACCACCTACGACCAGAGGGCGGCTGAATCCGGGTTGAAGTCGGGGTTAAGCCCCGCCTCTTCCGGAAAGCCGTATCCTCGGTGATAGGAGCTTTAGACTGGGCAGAACGGGACGGCTCGAGACGTCGTACGTCTCTGGATGTGTCCAATAGGACACACTTCCCGAGACTACGTTACCCACAATGCTAAGCCGCAATTAGGCTTTACGTCATGTGCCCCGGATTAGTCTCTATGGACAAGAGGGGAAAACTACATTACCCATGATGCTGAGCCAATATTTGGGCTCGCCTCTTGCTTAACCTCCTTAGCGGTAACCCCGTGTGTGACACGGGGTAAGCCGCCGGAGGGTGCCGCTCAGGCCCTGCTGGGCCGATTTACTTAATTTTTTTTTTTGCTGGACGCAGCTAGCACTTTGCTAGCTGCGCCAGCACCCCGATCGCCGCTGCCGCGCGCCCGATCCCCGCTATCCGGTGCGGCGTGCGCCCCCCCAGACCCCGAGCGCTGCCTGGCCAATCAGTGCCAGGCAGCGCCGAGGGGTGGATCGGGTCTCCCAATGACGTCCCGACGTCGCTGACGTCGGTGACGTCATCCCGCCCCGTCGCCATGGCGACGGGGGAAGCCCTCCAGGAAATCCCGTTCTTTGAACAGGATTTCCTGATCGGTGATCGCCGAAGGCGATCGAAGCGGGCGGGGGGATGCCGCTGAGCAGCGGCTATCATGTAGCTTCCCCCTGGCGGTATTTTTCATACCGCCAAGGGGGTTAAGGGTAAATTAAGCTATTATAACCTATGAGAGATTAAAAATTAGAAATAGATCATTGGCTCATAGGGGGAAAGAGATAAATATTAGTACCTCTCGTATTCCTAAAATAGACTTATCATGACGTATAGGATATAGGGCAACTTTATTCTCTAAGTCGTCTCATCCGCCCAAGTCTTCAGTAATCAGGTTGTGTCAGTTTATTCTTTACTTAAAGTGACAGTGACTATTAGTAGTGAACACTTTTAAAAAAAAAAATTTGTTAAAATCCTTAGGGAGACCCGATGGCTGTCCTAGACAAAAGCTGACGAAACTCATTTTAGGGGATTCAAAAAATATATAAATATATATGAAGCTACCAAGGATAACTAAACCACAAAGTACAAATCGTGAATATGGGCGGGACCTGCCTGTAATCAAGACTGATGCCAGTAGCATACAATGCCGTTCAGACAATCGCAGCGAGCAGAACGCAGAACAATTTATTAAAAGAGCCCCACTTAAATTTATTCAAAGGGAGGAGGGTTAATGCGCTGCTGCAGCTGCGAATATAAGACGACATCATACAACACGTGTGTGGTGAGGAATCAAAATGCTCAAAACCCCCTACCAGTTCGACTAGTGGATGCAGGATCTGGGAAGCCAAGCCAGTTCAGGAATATGCACAAAAGGATCCGCAAACCAACGGTAGTAGAAAATGCTGGTAATTCTTTATTCAGGAATTCCACAAGGCAAGTATAAAAATCACAAGGTTCAACTGACGCGTGTCGGGCTTACAGTCTGCCCTTAGTCATAGAACTATGACTAAGGGCAGACTGTAAGCCCGACACGCGTCAGTTGAACCTTGTGATTTTTATACTTGCCTTGTGGAATTCCTGAATAAAGAATTACCAGCATTTTCTACTACCGTTGGTTTGCGGATCCTTTTGTGCATATCATACAACACGGCCTGATGTCATGTCCAAGGAAAGTTGGTTCCTACCACCATCACCTATAAACATCTAAAATAATTCCACTATCTTAAGACACAGCATCTGTCTATACAGCATGTCCATATTATGGATCCAGCGTACTGGCCATTTCTATTTTATCATTTAGTCCCAAGGGGCCCATTGCCTCAGTTCTTAGAATTAATTTTGTCTCTTAGGAGTAGCCTGTCGCGATCACCTCCTCTGCGTGGATTCTCTACTTTAGTCAGTCCAGCAAATTTTATCCCTTTGCCCTTAGAGGCATGGAATTCTCTAATGTGATTTATAAAGCGAGTGCAGCTCTTTCCAGTTTTAATGGATGCGATGTGTTCACGTACCCTGATTTTCATGGGTCTAGTCGTTTGACCAATGTAGTATTTTCCACACTGGCAAAACATCACATACACGACATATTCAGATTGACAAGTGATAAAATCCTTAACATTAATTCTCTCTCTTCCAACTTGGATATTTTTCTGTGTTAACAGTTGTCTGCAAAATCTGCAGTGACCACAGCGGTAGTTTCCTTTTGGTAATGTTCTATCTAACCATGTGGTAGATGTAGGGGATACAAATTCACTACTCGTTAATGTTTCCTAGTGTCGGTGCTCTTCTAAAAGCAACTCTAGGCAAATCTCCTATACATGGGGCAAGAGACTGGTCTTGTTTAAGAATTGACCAGTGTTTGTAGATAGATTTCCTAACTCGATCGGCCATTGGTGAGAAATCAAAAAGCAACGATATTCTATTTTCTCTGGTTCTAATCTTATTACTGTGTGATATCAACGTGTTACGATCCTGTGAATTTGCTCGTTCCTTGGCTTTTTTCAAAAGTTCTCCATTATATCCCCTTTTCTTAAATCTATCAGTGAGATCATTGGCTTGTCTCTGAAAATCCTCTTCAGAGGTATTGTTACGTCTCAATCTTAAATATTGGCCATATGGTATGGCCTCTGTTACATTTTTGGAATGGAAGCTGTCAGCATGCAGTAAAGAATTAGTTGCTGTACTTTTTTTGTATCCCTTAGTACATAGCTTGTTGTCTTTCACAATTATACATAAATCGAGAAATTCAATTGAAGTAGCTCTTATTTCTGAAGTAAACTGCATGTTGACTGCATTGTCATTCAAATATGCCATAAATTTAGTAAATTCATGTTCAGTACCTGACCACACCACCAGGACGTCGTCCACATACCTCGACCACTGTCTGACGAGCCCACGGAATGGATTGGCATCCGAGAGCACGGCAGACTGTTCCCACGCCCCCAGGAAGAGATTCGCATAGGAGCATGCCACCGGGGTCCCCATAGCCATCCCTGATACCTGATGGTACCATCTATTATCAAAAAGAAAAGAATTGTGGGTCAATACAAAGTTTAGGCATTCACAAAGGAAGTCAATATATTTCTCATCCTTGTTTGTCTTTAATAAAAAATGTCTTACTGCTTGTATACCCAGGTCATGTGGGATCCGGCTATAAAGACTGACCACGTCAATAGTGGCCAGTCTATCTCCAGGGACCCAGGTGGCATGCTCCACCATCTGAAGGACTTGTAAGGTGTCCCTCAGATAGGAAGGTACTCCCCCTAATAGGGGGCGTAGAAGGTGGTCGAGGTATCTGGACAGTCTCTCTGTGAGAGATCCGCATCCGGACACGATGGGACGTCCCGGCGGTGCGGCCATGGATTTATGCAGCTTCGGTATATGATACCATACTGGTCGTCTGGGGAACAATGGAAGAAGATCGCTAGCCAATTTGTTGGAGAGAAACCCCTTTTCGGCACCGAAATGCAACAATGACCGTAGTTTAGTTGAATATCTGTGTGTAGGATCAGCCGACAAGGGGAGATAGATAGCTCTATCATTAAGTTGTCTAAGCGCCTCAGTTCTGTATTGAACATCGGTCATTATGACTAAATTTCCTCCCTTGTCGGCCCTCCTCAACACCAGATCACGTCTGTTTTTAAACCACGTAATCGCCTTCCATTCATCCCCGGATAAATTGGGGGCCATAGAGTCATAAATTTCAGCCTTTATATCTTTGAGCACACAATTCTGGAAATGATCTATAGCTGAACCTGGTGTAACTGGAAAGGGCTGTACTGATCGACAGGCTCTGAAGTTCTTACTATCTCCCAGGGGTAATCTCTCTGAATTCTCAGTTGAGGTTTGCCCCTCTTCGGAGTTCTCCTAACAATTCATTTAGAGATTGTAAAATTTCCTCATCCGTTGGTGTCCACTGGGTTACAGGGCTAAAGCCCAGGTTGCCAAGTTGGACTTCCTTTGTCATTTGAGGAAAAGGAAAAGTATAGTCAGAGGAGTCAGTAGGAAGATTGGAAAAAAAAGAGGAGAGAGAGTGGTTACCCTCGCTATCGGGATCATCAGAGATTGGGATCGCTCCTCTCTCTGTGACTCCATCTAGAGCTGTCATTGGGGATAGAGTAGATAATAGAGGCTTTTCAGAAGGTCTCGATTCTCCGGTGATATCAGAATCTGACTGATGGAACCTCTGACGGATCACCATTTTGCGGGTGGCTTTGTAGAGATCAATGGAAAAATTGACAAAGTCGAATTCCTGAGTTGGACAAAAATTGAGTCCTTTTTTGAGCAAGGAAATGCAGTTCTTTGGGATCTCTTGGCCTGAAATGTTTACTACTTGTAGTTCATTTTCTATGGCTTGTGCCTGTAGTTCTTCATTATTATTTGCGTTTTTCTTCTTGTTCACATCTCTCAGGGTATTCGATCTTTCCCATCTCACCACTTTTGTGTCGATTTCTAGATCGCTTGCGTCCTCCTCGTCGGATTCTTCCCCTAAAGGGGCTGCTGCTTCTGCACATGCTGCGTGTGATGCTGATTCTTCTTTATTAGTTTCTGTGATGTTCTTTTTCTTTCCTTTTTTAAGATGTTTCTTTGGGATCTTTTTCTTCGGGGTTTTATCCCCCTTCGGGGTCTCCGTCTCACTGTCCGATCCTGAGTCGTGGTCCAGTAACCCTTTCCTTTGGGATTTTTCCCTCCTCTATTAAATGGTGTAGGATCCCAGTTGAAAATTCTCCCCTTCTTAAAATCCTCTTTATCTCGAAAGAATTTCCGCAATTTTCTGGTCTTGATTTCGTCCTGTATTTTAATCACTTTATCTTCAATTTTAACAGTGGTAAAATCAAATTTAATGGTGGTCACGGATGCTTTAAACTTGTTTTTAGTATCCTGTAGCTCTTCTGAAATTGTATTATATTCTTTGACGGTGCGTCTTAACACAATATCTTGCAGTTTAGTAGCTAGTTCTAAATAGGCCTCTGTCCATTCGTCCACAAATTCTTTATCGTCTCTGTATTCAGATGGTTTTCTATATTGTCTAAAGCCTCTAGCTACTATGCCGTCTTGTTTGTATCGTTTAAGTGTCGCCACTGTCCAGAACAGCTTAGTCTCTTGTTCACTGAGTCTTCCTAATTTTGACTCCAAAACTCTCGCCCCCACCTCCTTGTTTGCTTTGGTAGAAACTGCTGTGTTCGAGAATAAATTGGAGAGATCCTCTCTTCCAACAGCTACCTTCTCACTGACAAAAGTTAATTGATCAATATCAATTTCATCAATATCTTCATTTGAATTGGTTGGCTCTTCAATGTTCTCAGAATTTTGAACAGAGCTCATTGTTGGGTGCTCAGCACAAGTTCCCAAGTTGGTCTTTGCTGTCTGTCGCCTTGAGGACGTGTGCTCCGTCATGTGACAGTGAAAGGAAGAGTAATTATTCGGATTTAGCAGAGGGAAAACGTACACCTTCCGTCCTTTGATGTGTATATTTATTAGCAGCAAAAATATTCCATCATATCAAGTATCTTACATGAGCCTTCTCGTTACCTGACCCATGCGTAGACAGTGGTGGTGGAGGAGGTGGGTGGCGGGTGAGGATGGCGGAGAGCGACGGCCGTTTCGTGTCACACGGACACTTGGTCACGCAATTTTTTGCTTTTTTATTTCCTTCCACTGCAATTCTTATAGGAGTGCCGCACGATACTTTTCTTTCTTGTATGAATAAACACTCTGTATCATCATTGACATTCATTATGTACGTTTTAGATGCGTTTTGGGAAAAATATGCAGCATGTCCTGCGTTATAAAAAACGCACATTGCAGAACGCAAACATATGCATTTTTCCATGTGAACCATTGACTTACATTATGTGCGTTTTCCGCAATGCTAGCGTTTCTGCCTAGTGTGATCCTACCCTAAAAAAATTATTGCAAATATTCAGCTTTTTGAGAGCAAAACATGTACTCAACACATTATGTCCCTTAAACTTAAAGGACTACAATCATAAAACATTGTAAATTTAAAATATGCCTTTTACATATTTATGATCTGTACATTTCTCCTATATTTTAATCCACCATAAATCACTTTTTTCTCCTATGTTTGTCACTTATCGTTTGTATAAATCACTTACTTTATGTATAAATCAACACAACAGAATCTTGACTCTTTACAGTTGACCTGAGATTTTTGTCTCTGATGAAGAGCTATTGCAACTCTAAACAAAGTAGTGTAGTTGTTGGATTACTAAATGAACTACTTTGTGCTGTTTTTGCATTTATATAGACTTGATTGGCCTGATTATTAATGTATCAGTACAAGCCACTGCAATATACAGTATGTGATTTTCATGGAGATTGATCATCAACATTAACTTACTGTAGGCAGTGAAGATCTGACAGATTTTGGACTAGTCCATCTAGTCCAGGTATTCCTCCATAGACGCTGGTATACAGGATGCCTATTAGCCTATAGCCTATTTATTTTATAGAGCCATATAATCCAACTTGCAGACAGCTTTGTGTATACAGTATATTGAATTCCATCATGAGAGTGAAAACACAGGATTTCTACAACAATGTTATGCCACAATTGGAACTGGAAGTGAATTCCAGGAGTCATTTTACTTATCACAGTAGGAGGCTATACTTGTGATGTATTTTTGCCATCATTTCTGTCCTGGCTGGACAACCACCAAATCTATAGGTTAAATGTCCCAGGACCTCCCATGGTCACCTCCATATTTCTGTTCTGGTCCTCTAGTGGCAACTTTCCATGCTGGAAATGGAGCTGTATCACATGAACCCCATTGCCAGTATAGAAACAAGAATCCTAACCCCACATTCCATGCAGCACTGGCTGGGATGCTGGTGATCTTGTGACCACAACTAGTGCTGATTGGACACCATGCTCCCCGGTGATGGAATCTGATCAGAGAGGGATCGTATGGCTGCCTTTACTGCAAACAGATTGTGAATCAGTTTCAGCATGAAATCGATTCAACATCTGTGTTGCTGCCGCCGCCCCCCGCCAGCTATACATTACCTGATTCGGCCGGTTCGAGTCCCTAGGTCTCCGCTGTCTCTTGTCTGGGCTCCTCCAGCCTCACTTTACTTCCTGCCGGGGGAAGTTTAAACAGTAGAGGGCGCTCTACTGTTGAAACTTCCTGCCGGGACAGAAAGAAGTGAAACCTGTTGGATTCGGAGCCCAGCGCGGAGACTGAGCAGCGGTGACGGGGGACTTGCGCTGTCGGAACAGGTAATGTATTGCTGCTGTATTACGTCGGACATTTGAACGCCGCTATCGACGCACTCCTGACCCGCCGGCGATCGAGCGAAATCTTCCGCACGGACAGGAACGATGGGAATCGATGGGAACTATCGATTTCGGACGGAAATCGATGGTTCGGTCAGCGTTTGCGTGAAGATTTCACAGCCAATTTGAGCACAGTGATCGAATCGGCTGTGTATCGGCGGGAAAATCGGTAAGTGTATGGGCCCCTTTACTACTGTGGGATTAAAGAGAACCTATACTGAGTAAAAATATTTAAAATAAACACATGATGTATCTGCAAATGAACATTACATAGTTACCTTGCCATCAGTTCCTCTCAGAAGCTCACCATTTTCTTCTGACAATAATCCCTTCCAGTTCTGACAACATTTTGTCAGATCTGAAATATATCAGTTGCTGTCAGTAAAATATCAGTTGCTGTCAGTTATAGCTGAGAGGAAAACTGATGTAGCAGGTAATGTCCTTGTTTCCCTATGGCTCAAGTGGGCGATGTTACAGTTTAACTGTGTGCTGACCAGAAAGCTGTTATGGGTAATGGCCATTTTCAAAATGGAGGACGGAAAATTCCCTTGATCACAGTGAACAAATAGGACGCGGGACAGGAGAAAGACACTGAGGAGTAGACTACATGGAAGGAAAGTATGACTTGTGTATGCTTATTTTTACTTTTAATTTTCAGTTCAGGTTTTCTTTAAGATAGACTGTGGTGTTAACATCAAGAAAAGCTATCCATGACAAACAATTTGTATGGAGATAAATGTTTGTCAAAAATACCAAATAACATTTATTTAAGGATGTGTCCCTTTAAAAGCGATTACAAACACATCAGTGGGCGGAAGACATTAGGCATAATGTTCACTGTAAATTCAAAACCATACAAATCACATCTCAAATGTATAATATAATGTAGTACAGTGGAAGCCAAGTAGACTGTGGCACAAGTGTTGCATGAAAAGTGCAGAAAAATACTAATGATCAATGCTGCAGCAAAGTACAGAAAATTGTTTCTGTAAATACAATGTATAAGTGCCTCACCCTGGAAATGAAAAGGCAGTCAGTCCGCTGCCCAATGCAATCTCACACGTTCTGCCACCAGGTGCTTCCTCGAAGGAAGCATGTGGCTACACATGTGCTGTGGCCAGCCAGCTTTGCGAGGGTTGCCGCTGCTAGCCGGATGGACTCGGACAGACGCCGATGGCACAGGATGACTCCTGTGGGCTGCAAGAAGCCCCAGGGAAGTTGAACTAATTTTTAATTTTGACTTAAATAAACCTTTAAATTATTGATCTAGGGCATACGTGTTAAACTCCGGCCCGCGGGTCAAATCTGGCCCTTGGAGCCGTTACCTTTGGCCCCCAAGGGGTATCCCCACTTTGCATTATGTATGGCCCACTCTAGGCCACTAGGGAAGCTATATTGGAGGTGAAGCCCTAGAACACTAGGGAAGCCATATGGGGGAGGTGGGCAAAATAATTAAACACTATGGAACTGTATAGGGGAGCCTGGGGACCTCTAGACATAAGGGAACTGTATAGGGGAGGGAGGACCACTAGGCACCAGGGTACTTTATAGGAGCTGAAGGGGAGCCATTAGACCCCTGGTAACTTTATAAGGGAGAAAAGTGGCCAGTAGACATTGAGGTTGGCCCGCGACTAGCACCCACTGTACAGTTTCGGCCCACTTTGTATTTAAGTTTGACACCCTTGATCTAGGGCAATAGTTATAATTTTGAATCAATGAAAGGCTAACTTGTGTCTGTTGTTCTATTGGTTGTTTTTAGTTATGAAGATCTAATGAAAGAAGAAAAGACAACTCTCATTGAATTGACAGCTTTAGAGAAAAAAATAGAGGCGTCTTTTGTTAATGACCAAGAAAAATCCTTCAAGGCTCCCACTGGGAAAGCACTGACAGATCCCATGCTCTCCAGCCAGCTCCCAGAAGAAGTGGTGACTTTTGAGAAGTTTCTGCAGCAGACTGGAGGACGGCTTGGAGGGTGGGATGACTTTGATCACCAAAGCTTCCTCAAGGTGTGGACCAAACACAAGGGCAAGGCTTCTTATCTAGAAGAGGCCCTGGCATACTTGCCTAGCAGGACACAGGAGGACGTTCAGCAGCACGAGGCCTGGTATCAAGAGTTTCTCTTTTTGGATGAGAAAAAGAAGGAAGTAAGAATGTTTTTCAGAGGATTTATATGCAATTCAGCCTTTGTTTTTCTTGTCTGACCTAATACCAGGGCATTGGAGAATCACAAAAACATGGGTGTTCTTATGTGTTCCAACAAGAAAGCTGCACTGTGGTTAGTTTGTTGTAGCCAGTATCTCATTTAGCTCGTCCAAGCTTCTCGGTGTTCTCAACAGTAGTGTACATAACTCTTTCCTACATGGTACACCTTCATTGGGAGATCTGATGTCTATTTCTCCTTTCCATTTGTCTGTAATAATTTATCACATATTCCATGATCCATGCCTGGCATGATTTTATGTTCTTGAGCTGAGTTCCTAGCAGACCTTATCGGGAATAAAGGCAACACAAAGAAATAGCAGAGAAAATAAGTAATTAGAGAAAATCTCAATAAAGACAAAGTAAAGATTCTTTGGGAAGGCCTCTTCTTTGGGAAGGGCCTCTAGACTCGTGTGTGTGACTCACAAGAGTCACACTCTTGTGAGCAGAGCTCCCCAGTCAACCCTTGCAGTGCCGCTGTACTATTTCAGTGGTATTTGCATGCATGCACCATTACTGATGCTCTGGTCGAATTTGTCATATAGTGAGCACCAGCTGTAGTAGTCATGCTGCAGCCTCCATTCTCATCCTGTGATTTCTGGTCCATTAATGAGACTCGCTGTCACACACCCTATTTATACCCCATCTCTGCCTATCCTCTTTTGTCAGTTTATAAACTTGGTGACCAGATCTTCTGCCATATGCCAAACATGTTATGGTAGTTGTGGTGATGTGAGAGTAACCTGAGTATTTTAGCCATATGTATTTTAATTTTCTATTAGATTTGATAATCAAATCAAGACACACCTGGTTGCCTCAAACCTTGGACTATTTGGCCATATGGTTCAACAAACCTTTCATAAGAATTGGCGTGCCGGCATGATTTACTTATGACCTCTCAGCTGCATACACTCCAGTAGGAGCTACAGAATAGAAGTAAAATCTCTGGAATGACTGAAAATGTTAGTGTGCAGGTTTCACTGTATGTAATTATTTCTATAACTTGAGACCATTTTAGTTGTACCCAAATATATTCTGGAAAGTATGGTATGTTTTGTAAGTGTAAAATATAATTTTAATGGCATTATATATTTTATTATATATTTCAGGTCTTGCAAATGGTCTGAGTTTACCTTCATGGCTCACCATTGACATTTTTTTAATTGTATCTGTAATCCTAAAGGCTTTGTGTGTTTTTTACCTCAGGCTATCCAGAAATGGAAATCAAGAAAGCAGCAAGAAAAGCAGGAAATGTCAAAAATTCAAGACAAGACCAAAGTACTTACAGAGTTTGAAAAACAGCACAAGGAAGAGGTGCAGAAACAGAAGCTGGAAGAGGAAAAGAGGAAGCGGCAGCAGGAAATAGAGGCCTGGAAGAGGCAGAAGGAGATTGAAGCTGCTGCAAAGCTTGAGGTCCAGCTGAAGGAAGAGGAGGAACTGCAGAGGAAACAAAGAAAGGAGCGACAACGGCAGCTGGAGGTCAAACTCGTAGTTGAGGAGCATGTGCGGACTAGGAAGGAGCAAGATGATTTTCTAAGGCTGGAGAGGGAGATGAGGGAAGAAGCTGAGCGGGAGGAGAAGAGGAGATTGGCTGCTCTAGAAATATACAGATTTCAGGAGAGGGTGAGTTATGATTATTATTATTATTTTGGCTTTATATAGCGCCAGCATTTTCTAGGCGTTGTACAGTAGAAAATACAAAAAACAGACAGTTACAAGGCAATGGGTTACAGACAAAGATAACTGGACAGGTCAGCGATGCATTGTACAGTAATAACACATAAGGGGAAAAGGAGCCCTGTGCTTTTTAATTTAGTCTATGGGGAAACCTATTTACATGTCATGTAATAATACATAAAGTAAACCTGTAAAGTACATTGCCTTTCAAAATGTTTCACTGGTAGAGGCTCTTGCTTGGGTTATGTTGGCACACCTTTACGGGAAGGTTAGAAAATTATATTAGCAGTTTAACCAACTTTCTGTGCAATAATACTAAGCAATTGTAACAGTTTTATTACACTGGCCTGATTTACTAAACTGCCTCCTGGTCACAGTCTCTCCAAAACTGACTTGGATTCATTAAATACATTGCATGGCAAGCAGGCAAAGAGGATTGACAGAAGGTTAGTGAATTAGCACTTGTGTGCTTTCAGTTGCGTGCACACCTTCACACTGAGATCATCTGAGATAATAAAAAATAGTAAGTCAGTAAATAATATATGTGGATGTGTGTATCTAGAACAGGCCTGGGCAAACTGCAGGCCGGATTTGGCCCATGGCTGTCATAAAGCCGGCCGGGAGATAGAGAGCAGGATTATGCTCCTTTCCCCTTCTCCCTCCTGACGTCCGTTCAAAAATACATGCAGCACACGAACAAGATTATCAACTTATCCATCACATTCTCCAGTGCCGATCTCCATGGCAGCAGCTGCATCATGTGACCTGCTCTCAGTGTGCACCAGCGTGTCACATGATGCAGCTTTTGCCATGAAGATCGCCGCTGGAAATTGCAATTGGGTGAGTTACCCAATAGGGCTAATAAGCCTCACAAAGAAACAACTGTGCTCATTGCAGTAGAACAGGTGCATTAAGAACTAATGCATCTCACAATGCAAATAATGGAAGCAAACGTATGCATTACACATTAATACAACTTATTATTGGGGAACCTCATCAGTTCCACGCTGCGAAGCATGTTAGCAGGGACGCCGCATGCAGGCTTCTCTCGGGGTTCCCACCCTAACCTACATTTAAAATCACCCAACGATTTGGGAACATGCATGTGGCAATACTGTGCCGTGGAAGTGTGAAAGGAGTAAGAATCCCTCGGTTTCTAATTGAGTTAAAGATTATTTGCTTTTTCAGGTAAAACTGCATGCTCACTTTATACTGAAATGGGTAAGATGATTAAGTAGGTTTTTATTTAGTGACAAAGGAGCTGCTCTAGCAGTGATTGGTACTCCACCACAATCACAATTACAGTTCTACCTTTTAATATGACCCCTCTTCTAGGATCAGAGAAAAATTGAGGAAAAGACGCAGGAAAAGATGGCTAAAGAAGAGGAAGTAAAGGAAAAGGAGAAGAGACTGGCAAAATTAAAAGAAAAGGTAGCATTAACACTGCAATAGGAATAGAGGCGTGCACATTTTTTAAAGAGGAATTGCACCCACAGCATTCTGAAAACAAAATACAACAATATTGTTAAGCTAACTATCACTGACTGTTTGAACGTTTGATAAATGGGTTGTTGTATCAGAATCTGGCTACCACCATCCCAAAAAACAAGCGAGCGGGGAACTTACTTCCTTGCGTCCCACCGCTGCCGCATCACTTCCTGTCATGCCGTCCAATGAACAGAGGACGGCATTACAGGAAGTGATGCGGCAGCGGTGGGACGCAAGGAAGGAAGTTCCCCGCTCGCTGCTTGCTACATTAGATTCATTTTAAATTATTGAAACTAGCTGGAGGGAGAGCAGGGACAGGGGACCCAGGTAAGGAAGGGGGGGGGGGGGGGGCGACCCCCACTGCCACACCCATCCTGGCTGCTACCCCTTTCAGCATGTCGCCCCCCCCCCCCCTTTTCCACGGACTGGAAACATCCCCTGTGGCTACACCTTAGCCTACGTTTTTTTAGAAAAAAACAAAACGGAAAACGAATCCGATCCTGAACAGACAAGTGTGGACCTAGCCTAACTGGCAAAGCACAACAGTACCTCTAATTTCTGAGAAAACTAAGGAGCCCTACACTTCCACAGAAGTTGATGGTTAGTTTCTATATATGCACTAAAGAAAATGTTTCACACCAAGACGTTGCGTTTAGGGGACGTTATGGTCGCATAATGTGCCCCTAACGCAGCGCCTGGTGCTCTTGGATGTGGACGTCAGAGTGAGCCGCGTTGTGCGGCTCACTCTGGCGTCCGTGATGCGCACCCTTGGACGCATGCATCATCATGTGGTCCCGCCAGCCAATCCTCGCACAGAGCGGCGCTCCAGGAAATATACACTGCACGTTACACCGTGCAGTGAATATTAATTAGCCATGTGCCTGGCCGAGGAGGAGGAGGGAAGACCTCCTCCAACACTACTGAACATGTGCGCACAGTCTAACGCGGATTAGCCGGGAAATAACGCACAGCATGCAGCACTTTCAACTTACATGCTGCGTTACAATGTAAGGCAACGAGGGCACTGTGAACAGCCCATTGATTAATGATTGCTGTGAGTTGGGGTGCGTTACAGGATGCACTAACGTGCGCCTGTAACGTCTTACTGTGAAAGCAGCCTGAGTGTGTGATTCAGACAATACTAAATTGTAACGATTGCGGAACTATTTCCGTGGTCAGCGCACAGGACGCGCGCCGACACTACGGAAATCCTCCACAAGCGTGTAAATTGAGAGAACCCAGCTATGGTGCTATGCACCTGTAGAGGGAGATTCCCACTGGCAGATGGAGCTGTGGAGTGCAGACGAACACAGCCTCTGCATTGCCACAGACGCCAGATGGGAATTGTACGAGTTGAAGCAATGCAGGGCAAGATCGCTCTTAAAGAGAGAGAGAACACAGAGACAGAATGTATGCGTGTCCACCAATCTAGTCACCACCCAGCGACGGTGAACACACAACAACGGAAACAAAGTGAGAACGCATCCGCCAGAGTGGCGATTGCCAATAATGACACAAGACCGAACTAGACAGAGCACAGGTATAAAGAGAGAGCACAGAGACAGAATGAATGTGTGTCCACCAATGTAGTTCCCACCCAGAGACGGTGAACACACATCAGCAGAAACAAAGTATGAATGCAATCGCCAGATTGGCGATTGCCAACAGACACAAGACTGAGCAGGACATAGCACGAGAGTAGCAAAAGGCACAGCAAACAAGAACAATCAGCACATCAAGGAAAATAACAAACGCTAGCTAAACGCGAACACAGCACTCATTCGCAACAGCGAACGCGTTTACAACACGATCACCGCGCGTTAGGCGCCCAGTGATAAGCGTGTCACCCTAACTAACCAATGAAACACAGACACGAAATAGAGAACGCGAACGCTTGCTAAACGGTTACCTCACCGAGCCTACAGCAAGCGTTCGTACCAGACAAGACAGACAGATAGGGCTACCAGTAGCAACCGCTGCTCTGGCTAGCACCCCTAAGGCAGGATACAGAAGGAACCACCGCTGCTACCACTAGAGCGGATGCGATCCAAACAGACAAACAGATGGGGCTACCAGTAGCAACCGCAGCTCTGGCCTACACTCCCAGACAGAATGATTTCCTGTCGACCGCCGCTGCCAACAAGACAATCGAGACAGAGAGACAGAACAAGGCAATACAGATAATACAACCTGACTGCACTAGAAGGGATGCCTAGTGCAGTCCCCAGGAATTACTCTAAGATAATCTTTAGCAAACAAGCAAGGCTGATTCTCCAGGAGAGTTTAGCAGGAACAAACCATCATGACCAGCAAAGGACTCTGGGAGAACATGGTATTTATACTGCAAGCCTTAAAAGGAGGCAGCTAGGCAATTTGCATGACAAGTGTATGCAAATTCCTCAGCAGAGCAACTTTGAAACTTGCAAAGCGAACAAAAATCTCTTTTCCAGAGACCTGCAGCATTCAGACCTAAAGAATGGACAAACAGCTGTCTGCCCGTGCAGACAGCTGAGCAGATCCTTACATAAAGATAGAAAGATCAGCAGGACTGCCAGGCAACTGAAACAAGCATGCAGCAAACCCAGTCGCACTTGATCTGCATGCTTGTTCAGGTTAAGTGGCTAAAAGCATTAGAGGCACAGGCTCAGCAGGGCTGCCAGGTAACTTGCATTGTTTTCAAAGGAAATAACGGTCAGCTTAAATATTCCTCTAACATAAGGTTCCCTTTTAAATATATGACATTGTTAGGATGGTGTAACACTTCTTACCCCAAGACTAGGACTAAAGGTGCCCACTGACTAACAAAGAAAATTGATCAAATAAATTTAATTGGAAATAAAATGTCGTAGTACATCAACAAACAAATGTTTACTTCTTATCTATCACAACTGATTATAAAAACAGTTTTTCCAATCCACTAAACTGGTCAAACGATCACCATTAGAATTGTTAATAGTCAATTTAGGACAGTAATAAGGTTTATTTTCTGCAAATCTGATTGCATTCATCTGATCACTCGGGCAATTTTCCCCTGAAAATTAGTGGTCACCTTTCTTTGCTGATTGGACCAATTCATATGAACTTGCATGCACTCTCACTTTATGTGTAGCATGTTGTGATTTATAACCTGTTCTTGTTAGGGAAAACAATATAAATAAGGTGTATATACCCACAGATAAGGCCAAAGAAGTGTGTGTGTGGGGGGGGGGGGGGGTGAGGCAGTTGTCTTTTTGGCGTGTTACAGGACAGCTTGCTCATCACTTCACATATCATTGTTCTCGTCACAATGGTTTGTTTGGGTTTCCAACGACAACTGGGGCGCAGTTTTTAAGGTACTGGGAGGGCAAGGGGAGAGAATTTCTTTTAAAGGAACTTTCTTTCATTAAAAATGTGCTTCTAATGATGATGTGTGGCTTTTTAGGTTTTATAGTTGTCCTTTAACCACTTGAGGGCCGCAGTGTTAAACCCACCTAAAGACCAGGCCATTTTTTGCTGCACTGGGCTGTGCAGGCTTTTCAGCCTCCTGCACAGCCCAGCTAAGGAGCATGGCGATCGGACTCCCCTCCTATTTTTGTCCCTAAGGGGATATGCCGCCGGAGGTGTCTGATCGCTGCTGCACTTTTTTTTTTATTTTTTTTTTTTTAGCCTGATAGAGGCTCTCTCTTGCTCTGTCCCCCTCCCTCCCTCTCCTTCCTCCCTCCCCTCCGCCTACAGCATTGAACAGGACGGCGATCCGTCCTGTTCTCCGCCTCTCATAGGCATCAGCCTATGAGAAGACTGCGATCCCCAGCCAGGATCAGAGGCCGGGGATCGCCGATCTCGTACAGCGCTGCTGGAGACCGCAGCGCTGTACGGATGTAAACAAAGGGGATTTCTTTCCCCTTTCGTTTACGAGCAGCCTGTTAGCCGCGATAGGCGACTAGCAGGCTGATCACTGAGTGGAGCTCCGTGAACCGGCAGGAAACGATCGCGCATGTGCGCGGCCATTCCCTGGGAAACCACAGCTCCAGGACTTGACGCCAATTGGCTTTAGGCGGTCCTGCGGCTGCCTCCGCTGCCCTGCCCATTGGCATGGAGCGATCGTAAGGTAGTTAAAGGATACCTGAGGTGACATATGACATGGTGAGATAGACATGTGTATGTACAGTACCTAGAACACAAATAACTATACTATTCCTTTTTTTCTTTCTCTTCCTGAAAGATTTAAACATCAGGTATGTAAGTGGCAGTTCCTGTCTGAGTCAGGACTGGGTCAGACTACAGTGTGACCCTCACTGATAAGAAATTACAACTATAAAACACTTTCCTAGCAGAAAATGGCTTTGAGAGCAGGAAAGCGATGAAAAGGGTCAATAGTTCATAGATTTTAGCTCTGGCATACGTCAATGAATGTGTCATTGAGCAAAAACAATAAGAGTAAAAACTTAAACAGTAGATTTAAATTTAAAAATAAAACTGGAATATCTTAAAGGGAACCAGAGATGAACGTTTCACACAAAATAAACATATCAGTCGATAGCTTGTAAAGAATAAAGGCTCTACCTGATAATTTCGCCGCTCTGGCGTGCCTTTTTTAGTGTTTTTTTTTTTTATCCATTATTGCTCCCGGAAAAATCCAATATGGCCGCCGGCTCATATCCCTTCTGCTTCCGGGTTATGAGTTGTTCTGGATGTGCTGTCTAGGCTATATGATAATTAGACTAGGCTGCTATCTAGGCTATATGAGAGAGGCTGCTGCAGCCTTTCATCTGTGTGCTTTCATTTTAGTATGATGTGCAGCTGCCTGTAGGAAGTGTCTCTCATAGGAATGAAACTGCAGTCATCATCATTATCTAGTGCACACAGAGCACACAGGGATCATATTGCAGCCACACTTGTCTGTTCAGAGCTTCTCTCTCAGCAGGAGCAGCCCCTCCCATGTCATCACAGCTCTCAGTATGCAAAGCAGGAAATCTGAGCCAGGAGGTGGCAGGCTTGGGCTTGAAAAGACTCCACAGAAGAGTGACTCAGCTATGATTCCAGGTCAAACCTAGACTGAGCCAGTCGGGAATTCTTATCACAGCTGCTAATAGACTAATTAAGCAGATAAGAATGAAACTAAAAGCAGGGTAGGTGTTTACTGTCATGTTCCCACTGATGAATGTAATAAAATACATGAGGGTGCTTCGTCTCTGGATCTCTTTAAAAAGTAATTTTTGAGGAAAAGAGATACAATTGTTTTTTATGCGTTTATTTTCACCTCGGGTGTCCTTTAAGTTACACATTCAGCTTATGTGTGGTTTCCCCACCCAGCAGCATTTGCAGAGTACATGTTACAAGTGTGTCTATAAGTTACAGCTGACGAGATGCTAATGATGCAGTCTCCCATCTGACATGCCCCTTAGGCTCCCTGCACACTGCAAATCCTTTTCTGTTTCCGATTTTCAATTCCAATTTTCCTTGAATACATTCAACGGAAAAACGGATTAAAAAACGCAGCATGCAGTAAAGATTCAAAATCTGAATCCGAGGTAAAAAGCGGAATCGGAAATGCATGCAGTGTGCAAGAGGCCTAGTCTTCAAATCTTGTGAACCATAACATGACCAGTTCACATTAAAGTCAACCTCAACTAACAAGGCATAGTAGACTTGTTTTAGCAATGTAAAGCATTAACTGTTCTGTAGAAAGGGAACCACAGGTTCTCTTTAGTAGGAGCATTGGTCACTGGTTGGTTCTGCCTGGCTGTCCATTCCTAAGGGAATGGACCATATTTCCAGTACCTCTGCTTTGTTTATCGCACCAATCGGATGTTTCATACGCAGTGTTCTCCCCAGAATTTTTTTCCAGCCGGGTGGCATAAAATAGTAGCCGGGTGGCATGAAAAAGTAGCCGGGTGGGGCGAGTTGAAGATGCAGGGCAACTGTGCTTACAGCATAGGAGGTGGTGAGGAGGTGAGCCGATGACAGCCGGGTGGTCACCAAATCCAGCCGGGTGGAGCACCCGGCTAAAAGAGCCTGGGGAGAACACTGATACGCTCTCCAGTTGGCATAACCCTTTATATTGTGTACTGTATTAATAGTGGTATAACATTGTATGGGTATTTTTTATTTTCACTTGGTACTCTGTTTGTTTGTATTTCATAGCATGACATTCTTTGTTTGTGCAAATAAAACAGGTAGAAGTGCATGCTGAACGAGATCCTTCCAGGTTGTGTAAGCTGACGAAAGGATGGGAAGAGCGCTGCAAAGACACAGGACCAACGGGAACAGCACCCCTCTTACACATTCCTCACCGGTAATTATGCTTCTCTGTTTTGCTTTCCTTTTTTTGTGACACTATAAAAGCATTTTTAGGTGTTTTTGCCACCAAGTGACTGTACTACTCATATGACCATTTTATCCAGCTCAAAAAGAAAAAAATGATCTAAAATTAAATTTTACCCCTAACCTCAAACACCTAGTCCTAACTTTTAGGTGAATGCTGAATATAATCATTTAGCAGCCAATTTATGTAGAGGCCTGCAAATGCACCAGGCCAATTTATTTTTTCTTCTTTGTTAGATATCCTAGCTGCTAATTAAATACTGCTGCAATGTGTATTTACAGACACTTGTCACTAGGGGGTAGTGTGAGACAATAAGAGGACTTCTGCTTTCAGTTTCTATGTTTTCTGCTAGGTGAGAGAGATCAAAGCAAGCCAAGAATTTACAGCACAAAGAGTTCTGCTGGCTGAAGACAAAAGCAGTGCATTAGCTTAAAGTGAGATAGCTCCTTTGTGGCTGTCTACAGGTTTTAGCTCAATTCTGGGTATCCATTTTCTGTAGCTTTTTGTCTCTAAGAACCATCAGTAGATAAAACTAATCACGTGTTCTCTGCTGTACATGCTCTTACAACACACCATCCACAGTGACCAGAAATGATGTGTGAGTGATGTCTCTGCCTCTGCTCCTGTGTGTGCATTGAGAATGGTTACTTGAATAACACCTACAGATTCATCACACATGGATAAATGTTTAGTGATCAAGGGGACAACAAACTTGCTAGAGTCCTCTGGTGACCAATGAATCGTGTATAGAGCTGCTCATCAGTCAACAGACATAACACACACAGGCAAATGGTCAAACGATTGTTCAGATTACAAGATGTCATTAGATATCTGTCCTGTCGCCTTGCAGCTCGAACAGTATAATGGTGCTGTACAAGCAGCAGCTGTCCATCTCACAGAGCCTACTGTTAACTCTTTCAGCTGAACAATTTTGTTATCACCAATTTTTTAAATTAGATTTTCAACTGCAGAAGTTGCATTTAACAGACAGAAAATAACACCAGGATACTTCATTTATTAAACTACTAGATTGTATCTTAGATTGGTCATTACAATGGACTTTAGCCAATTAAAACCTGAAGCTGTGGCTGGATAGAGTAATGGTTAAGGACTCTGCCTCTGACACAGGAGACCTGGGTATGAATCCCGGCTTTTCCTGGTCAGTAAGCCAGCACCTATTCAGTGAGGGAGACCTTGGGCAAGACTTCTTAACACTGCTACTGCCTATAGAGTGCACCCTCCACCCACTCCAAGCCACATGAGCAGGATTCCCAGTTCAAACTATCAGGTTCCTGCCTATAAATTAAACTAGTATGCTCATTGGTTGCTCTAGACCAGGGGTCCCCAAACATTTTGGATCGAGGGCCGGGTCAACATACTTCAGGCTGCTGGGGGGCCGGAGTATACATAAAATGATGTAGAAGTCTTTGCGGGCCAGACAGTAAAGCATACCCAGGTGACAGCCTGCAGTCCAGTTGGACAGCAGTGTCACCTGATGTGGAATTTGATTGGAAACCAGCGAATTACTGATTTCTTGCTTAATTCTATATGCGGACCACTAATAATTTAAAGATGTAGCTGACTGCATCTATAATACATTTTTGTGTGTGGGGAGCCAGTAAAAAAGGCTCAGGGGGCCACATTCGGCCCGCAGGCCTTAGTTTGAGGACCACTGCTCTAGGCAATTGCTACTTTTTTTCTACAGTAGTTTGGAACTTGTTTCGGATAATTTGACCCAGCAAACATCATACTATGAACTATCAGATTTGTGCTTGTTGGGCACGGGCATTTCATAACATTTGATCATAGATTTGCTAGCAAATTGGTGGCTGTTGCACATGGCTGAAGAAGGGCTATATAATAAGATGCTGGAAAATGTACAGTGCATTATACAGTAGGAAACAGGAGTGGTGTCTGTTAGAATATGTTTTGAAAGACTTGTAATCGTAACAATGTTTCAGATCTTGAGTTGGGATGGTCGGAAATGCCAATTTCCGATTCCGCGGTAAATCCGCATTCCGCCATTGCCAAATACCGATTCCGCTTTCCGCTACCAATTTCCGCATTCCGATGCGGAATTTCCGCTGGAAATCGTGGAAATTCCACCCGACTTTAACATCGATTTTCTCAAAAACTATAAGGTCTTTTTGAAAACTTTTTTTTTGCATCTTGTTCAGGAGATTCTGAAACCCTGAAAATTTGGTGTTTCTAGGACTTACGGGGGCTTTGCTATTAACCGCTAAAGTCGGCGGATTTTTACTGTAATGTAAATGCAGAAAATAGGCAGATGCAGATTTTCTGCATTTTACATTACAGTAAAAATCCGCTGACTTTAGAATCTCCTGAACAAGATGCAAAAAAAAGTTTTCAAAAAGACCTTATAGTTTTTGAGAAAATCTATGTTAAAGTCGGGCAGAATTTCCGCGATTTTCGGCGGAAATCCGCCTAATACATTTGCATTACCGATTTCCGCATTCCGATGCGGAAATGCAATTTCCGATCGGAATTTCGGAAATTGCATTTCCGCGGAATCCGAATGAGCATCCCTAATCTTGAGACAGACAAAGTTGCCTTATGTATTATTTTTTTTATACAGACAGCCCCCTGCTTAGAAATGCTTAAAGTTACAATGTTTCAAAGAAAAAAAGTCTTTATGTAGAAAATACTCAATACTGTTTTTTTTAATTAGTATATTTGTCTTTTGTGCACTACATGTGTTGTGTGCACTGTGCATGGGTGTAACTAGAGGGGAGCAGCACCTGTGAATGTGTCAGAACGGGGGGGGGGGGGGGGGGCAACTACTAACCTTCCCTTCCTCCAATACAGGGGACTATACCTCAGATCAGGTGTTTTTGTAGTTACACTTGTTATGGGTGTAAAGATTATGATGGCCACAGTTGTGTTATGACCTTGGTAAGGTGGGCCCAGGGGGAGGCAAGAGAAGGGGTGTGTACACTGGGTGGGGGATTCTTACATGTTATAATAATTTGAAAAAAAAAACATGGCTGGATGATGGTGTTTGGTTATTATTTGCATTTAATCACTTGGAAATCTTTTGTTTTTCAGGGCTGTGCCATCCTGGAGGCAAGGCTTATAACTGGCTGATAGCAGAAAAACATTGCTTTGGTTTCATGAACTACATTTCACTTGAGCAACCTCATTTTATGAACAGATCACTTAGCAGGGTTTGTATCATACGTTTTCCAAGACAGGCATAAACCTAACAGTCCACTGACTGTTTGGATCAGGCAACAGTTTTCAACCATCTGTACATGGCTTAAAGGATACATCCGAGGAGTATAAAAATAAAAAAATCCACTTACCTGGAGCTTCCTCCAGCCCCTGGCAACCGTCCTGTGCCCTCGTTTCAGCTTCCCTCACCGCCGGTGGCCCGGAGTCCCCTCCGGCACCAGAGGCCTACTTGCGTTCCAGCGCGCGGCTGACGTAGCGCTGACGTCATCCGAACTGCACTGCGCAAGCGCAGTAGCTTTACGTCTGCGCATTACAGTCCGGATGACGTCAGTGCGACCCAGTGATCCACATGCTGGAGTGCAGGAGAAGCTGACCCGGAAGCTGACATCTCCACTGGAGGGGACCGGGAGCCACCGGAGCTGCGATGAGGGCACAGGACGGCTGCCAGGGGCTGGCGGAAGCCCCAGGTAAGTGGATTTTTTATTTTTATACTCCTCAGACCTTCCCTTTAACTCCTTGGGGATAGCACATAGTAAAATCTATGCCATGCTTGTGGCTGCTTAAAGTATACCCGAGGCAGATTGTGACCCAATATACGGATCATCCAGAAGCATCGCGTGTCATCCTCGCCCCCACTGTTGCCGAGTAATATGTTATTGTGGCCACGATCCCCGCCGTGTACAAGCGTGGCTGTACTGCACCTGCGCAGTAAGCTGGAGCTGCTTGTCCACAAGCAGCTCCATACTCCTGTGTAGGCGCACTCATGCGCAAAGAGAAGCTCGGGTGCGAACTTCAAGAGGGGTCCGGGCAGTGTGGTGGTCGGTAGCGAGTCAGGTAAAAAGGGTGCCGTGTGGACGAGGACATTTGGGTGCTGCCATAAGCCGCAATGTGAATTACGGCTATAGTGGCGTTAGGGAATTTGGGTGCCGGCAAAAGACTGAGCCCAAATTACAATAAAAACAGCGTAATTCTGCCGCCAGTAATAACTGGAAGCCAAATTGCATATTACCCCCACTCTGCATGCCTTGGAGGAGGAATAAATTTGCCAGAGTTTTTGGCTTCACCCTGCACCCAAATTTCTACATGTATGCGGTCGGAAGGAGGACACGGACAGCTTCTGGAGGCTCCAGAGGCCTTCCCTCTTTTAAGTATCTGTTTTTTATGTTACAATCTGTATTGGGTTTTCTTTAACCCTGATGCTACACAGATTTTATTGCATTGTGGGAACCTGAACAAAAGAGCTTGAAAGCCATCTTGCATCAAAAAAATGTGCTTAATAGGTTTAAAGTGAACCTGAAATGAAAGACATCTCTGTTTCTATAGCTGCATGCGCTTTGAGTCCTATGGGAGAAAAGCGCTTTACAAATGTTATTGTATTATTATTGTACCTGAGCCTTTCTTAAGCCCCCTTGAGGCCGCTCAGTCCCTCGCCCTCTCCCCGGGTTCGCTTCTGTCCCCCACAGTATGGCCTGGTTGCCTGGCCAAGTCGGGCTTCTTCGTATGCACCGACCGCCAGTGCGTGCTACCCCGTCGCTGAGTGCGTTCTGTGCAGCGACAAGAGAGCGCGTGGCCGGGCCGCGCATGCATGACAAAGCGCTACTCTGCCAGGCTTTTGGGCCATATTGCAGGGGACAGGAGTCACCCAGGGAGACCGTGAGGGACTGAGCGGCCTCAAGGGGGCTTAAGGAAGCCCCAGGTAAGTATGGAACCTGAGATGTCTTTCAGCTCAGGTACACTTTATATGCACATACATCTATACCAAATGAAAATATGTAGATTTCTGCTGTCTGAATTCATATTTTGTGGCCTGTAGGTTTTATAATCCTTGTAAATCTTATAGGCACAGGAAGTCTGTGCCCTGCATGTGGTTGTTCTCGGTGTATGGGAATGGCTGCTGTTTTTTCCTGAAATGTTTGTCCCTTTTTCAACTGACATTTTATAGTGATTTGCAAATAAAACACTTTGGTCTGTTGCTGTGAAAAACGAACACAAATCTCTCCCACACCTGAGGTCTCTGGTTACAGTCCTGCCTGACAGTCAAGAACCGCTACATTAGGCCAGTTGAAGACTAGTACCCACTAACCTGTCATGAACATCACAGGACAACAGATTTTGCAGTGTAGAAAGGGAGGATAGGGCAGGCGCAAATTACAACTTTGGACTATGCCTGACTCCATACATTTGTTTAACTTACTAAAATGCTGTCAGCTGTGTTTGTAAAGCAATTAGTATTTGTTTTGAGAGCTTACCATTTGTACTGTGCGTTTTCAAAATTGTTACTTGTACATGCTGTATTTATCAATCTTCAATAAATCAAATTTATACTGTAAATAGTTTGTTTCCTAATGAGTCCTTATGAATCCCAGCCAGGTCAACATCTGCAAGGAGTTTGTATGTTCTCCCCGTGTCTGCGTGGGTTTCCTCCGGGCACCCTGGTTTCCTCCCTCATCCCAAAAACATACAGATAAGTTAATTGGCTTCCTCCCTAAAATTGGCCCTAGACTACAGTACAATCACTACACGATATATACATACACATATGACTATGGTAGGGATTAGATTGTGAGCCCCTCTGAGGGACAGTTAAGTGCCAAGACAATATACTCTGTTCAGCGTTGCGTAAGATGTTGGCGCTATATAAATACTAAAAATATTATTAATAATAATAATGAATTACATAACTATAAAAAGGAATAAAATATTTATAAGAACGTATAATTAACTCTTAATCATAATTTAGAAATGTAATAAGGTTTTTTTAGGCATGTTGCACACTTCTTAGTACGGAAAACTGGTGGGTTTTCTGTGCACATTCTTCGGTTTTAACCTGTGGTCCCTAAAACGGGATTGCAAACGAAGGAGAAAAACCTTATCTGCCTTTGTGAATTGAATTGAAAAAAGCCATTTTACTGCCTTTGTGAATTGAATTGAATAAAAACCCTTGGACTCTACCTGCGGGTGTGCGGATTCTGTTCCTCCTGTATCCTGATCTGCCGCACTGGTTTCCAGCACCTTGCCTTGGGTAATAGAGGTTGAGCGATCTCACCCACCACAAAAACCTTATCTCGCTTTATATGCAAAGTTTGAACCAAACAGTACATAGAAAAACATAAATGTAGAATCACAGTGTCTACTTTAGACCTGTATAGTTACCATGTATTGAGGTTGGGGCCAACACTGTTATAAATTGTACGTATAAAGTGCTTAAAAAATGGGTTACAAATGTTACTCCTTTTTATGCACTTTCTAAGTACATACTTATAGTACATACGGTACTTACATAAGTACAGACTCACTGGCTAGCACTGCTAAGACGCATAATGCGGTACTGCGCTGCACGCACTTTATTAGGTTGACCTATCACACTGCACTGCTAAGAAGCCAGTTTGAACATACCATAACAATATAATTGCATGGTGTTAGCAATATGATTAAATATTCATACGCAACACACCAATGTGAAAGTAAATAGAAGCCATAGAAAAATGTTTCCAAATCTGCGCAAGGCATTTTGAAATGTTTATATGTGAGCAAGGCTGCACTGCCTGGCATTTGTGTAGTGCCTATTGTGAAAAGGTGCTATTCTTATCATTTGGAGTGTAGAGATAGTCCATAAGGTGCAAAGCCTCCATAGAAGTGCCAGAGCGGCACAAAACGTTGGGCACAAGGTTCTTCTGCACCCACCTGAGCACCGCTGCTACCACGATCTAATGCTAATGCATCTTCAAATGTGGATGTCTGTGTATATTTGCCACCAGTAAAAGGTTTTTTTTTTTTTTCTGCAAAAAGGTTCAGTGCCAGATTTTTCTTTTTTTGGTCTAAATATTTGTAGCTTGCGTGCAAATTACATGCAAAATGTTTGCAGTGTTGAACTGGGCCAATCAAATAAAATCCAAATACGCATACTATGTTACTCCTTCGTTTATAAAGACATTTTACATGATGCTGTATTAATAAATTAGCATGGGTGTTGACTACTATCACATGACAAGAGACGAGCGGAATCCCATGTTTCAGTCCTACAATCTAACATCAGCAGTACCATAAAATGAACAAGACTGATCAATAGTTTGCTGCACAAGGGGGTCACGCCAAATACTTGGGAGCACAAGTCACTTACTTTAGCCACATACAGATAGGCTATTGGATTTTTTCCACCAATAATCACATTAAATAAAAAAAAGTTTTGTTTAGGTTTTCCTCATTTACTTTTAGGCCATGTCTGAAAATCAAATTCATATAAAAATATTAAAACTTATAAAAGGGTTCATAAACTTTGAAGCACCATTATTGGTAAGAGCAATTGCATTTACATGTGTCATTTATCCAGGTTTGGGGCAGCCATGGGGACAGCCAGGTTTGATCTAATATCCGATGTGCAGGAAAGTGGAAGAGGAGAACCCCAATGGTACAAGTGGCTTGTGCACCCTGCTTTATTATAGCAGACAAAAGAGGGGCTGCAATTGCCATTGTCATGTGTTTGTATATTTTGTCAGGTCCAGTGCAGTTGCTTGTCCAGATTCTTGAGGACTTAAATGTGTTGTGTTGTGTGACCCATGTGGAGGCAAGTCCTGTAGAAGGGCAACTGGGAATGGAGAAACAGGAGGCTGTAGTAAAATCCCTTGGTAGGAAGGGTGACATGCGAATGTTCCTTAACCACCAGATGCACTGGTGCTTCATAAGGGGGTCACTAATATGAAAGCAAGAGGAATCTGGGATTTAAGCAGGGACACTAAAGGCTCATACACACATCAGACCATAGTCTTTGGAAAATGAAAGATCACAGACCAATTTTACCTCCTTCCATGTAGTATGAGAGCCATACCTACACAGTCTATTCTATGGAGCTGAACTCCCCATCAGACAGAAATCTTTGCAAGATGCTGCACACACAGATGCTGTAGACCTTCAAAAGATCAGTATCTGCAAAAGATCTGTTCCTGCAAAAGATCCATTCCTGCAAAATGCCTTCATAGTCTATGAGATCTGCAGATCCTCATACACACCTTGTTTAACAGACATTCATCTGCAGATCAGATCCACCAAGATGGATTTTCAGATCTGCAGATGATTGTCTGATCTGCAGATGAATGTCAGTTAAACAAGGTGTGTATGATGATCTGCAGATCTCATAGACCATGAATGCAATTTGCAGGAACGGATCTTTGGCAGGAACAGATCTTTTGCAGATACTGATCTTTTGTGTCTGTACAGCATCTGTGTGTGCAGCATCGTGCAAAGATTTTTTTCTGATGTGGAGTTCAGCTCCATAGAAAAGACTGTGATGGTATGGCTCTCATACTACATGGAGGGGGGTAAAATTGGTCTGTGATCTTTCATTTTCAAAAGTCTATGGTCTGTGTGTATGTGGCCTAAGTTTGGCTTGGTAAGGCTATGGTCAGAGTTCTCAGCCATGGTGATGCGTGGCAAGAAGGCCTGGAGAACAGCCTGCTCAGTGGGAGATTTAGTAGGGTGAATATGATGGTTAACAGGGACCTTGGCTGGTTTCTTCCTAAAACCTGATGGTGTGGCGGTACAGCACAGTGTCTTGGCAGGCATTATGCAGGCCTTTGGAGGAGAGACAGAGTACCCTGAATGTGCTCAGTGCCGACATATATGTTTTTTGAGATAGATTGAACCTATCAGGTTTGGTGGGGTTTGCATGAGTGTAGGTTGAAGGACAACTGTCTTGAGAGGGATATGAAGGCTACCATATTTCCTTTTAAACAATGCAATTTGCCTGGCAATCCTGCGGGTCCATTTCATCTAATACAAGTAGATCTAGACCCTGAACAAGTCCTCAAGGAATCCCTGGTTAAGAAATCCTGATCTGGCATGCCGCCTCTGACCTTGGTCAGTGCCTCGGCCTGTGCCGCTACGGCAAATTAATGGCTCAGCTGAGGGCGTTGTTCTCCCCGACGTCTCTATGCTCTGCAATGAGCCACTCTGTTGGCCCTCCTCTCTGCATAATAACAAAAGCATGCTAACCATTGGAGTGAGAAAGTGCACCAAAGAGGATTTTATAGCACAAACTGACTTTATCAATAGGCAGTATGATACAGATCAGTGTTTCTCAAGATGACCTCATTTTCAAGCTGCATATATTTGCATAAAATGTACATACGGTACATTTAAATAAATTGCATAAACGCATCAATATTTGCATCTCATTGGTCATCCCTAGTGCTGCACCACGCTGTGGCTGTGCGCTGCGGATTCTCTAAAGAATCGTATTGCTTGTTGTTCAGAACCTTCCACCAGGTGTTTCCTTCTGCCAAAAATACAGTTAAAGGGAACCTGAAGCGAGTAAAATTATTTAAAATAAATAACCACATGACATAGCTGCAAATGAATATTACATACTTACCTCACCCTCAGTTCCTCTCAGAAGCTCAACATTTTTCTTCTTACAATGATCCCTTCCAGTTCTGACAATATTTTGTCAGAACTGAAATATACCAGTTGCTGTCAGTTACAACTGAATGTGCAAGGTAATGTCCATGTTTTCCTATGGCTCAAGTGGCTGATATTACAGTTTAACAGTGTGCTGACCAGGAAGTTATGAGGTACTGGCCATTTTTAAACTGGAGGATGGAGAATTCCACTGATCACAGTGGACAAATTGGCCGCAGGAGAGGAAAAATAGATTGAGTAGACTACACATGAGGTAAGTATGACCTGTGTATGGTTATTTTGACTTTTTAATTTCAGTTCAGGTTCTCTTTAAGCAAGTGGATGGAGAAGACTAGACTCAAAGACTGCTCTGAAGCACTGATTATGGCAGCACAAGAACAGGCAATCAACACCAGATCCATACAAGTAGTAGGAATCTACCACACTAGACAATATCCAAGATGCAGACTGTGCAAAGGGGTCTACAGTCCAGTGACAGGAACAGCATGCACTGAATGGCACAGCCTAGAGTTGTACACTTGGAGGGTTGTGTGGCTGAACTGTCATTTAAATCCCTTCTTGCTGCATGCATCATCCATGTAATGTATGTGCCACCCAAGTAAGTTATACACAATGATGTAGTTATAGGGGATGCAAAGGTTAAGACTGCAAGATGAGTATGTATAGAATGCTTTAGGGGCCCATAGTTTCTTAGCTATGGCACTGGTTATACATATCACTCCAGCACCATCCTCTGCTTGTTTATACTCTGCACTGAGGGAACTGAAGAAAACTTTGAGGGGACAGTAAAGGAAGCCACTATAATAAAACAGACACCATCATGCAGTGTAAATAATGTAACTTTTTCATGTATTTTTTTTTTTACATTATTCATTTTTAAATAATTCAGTGTTTGCACATTGAAAATTTTTTCCTCACCTAAATTTACAAACTAAAATTTATCACAGGTGGTGACCTCTTTAGTCTTGACAGATGATCTCTTGCAGAATGTTTTTTTTTTTTTTACTGAGTTCCACGACAAAGGGGTCAATTTTGTAACCTCTTACAGCCTGGAATACAACCAGATTGTTAATACCATTAAAAAATACTTGCCTGTCCTGCACTCCGACCCGAAGCTACATAAAATATTAATGGAAGGATGTGGCTTTTCCTCACGACGTGCTCCTACCCTTGCTACAAGTCTCTCACCTAGTCTGTATTGTAGTAAAGCTAAACGAACGCCAACCTGGCTAATGTATAAGGGTTCTTATAGATGTGGGTACAATACGTGTAGATACTGCGACGTTCATGATCAGACACAGGAAATTGTCTCATACTCTAAATGCACTACTCACGACATGAAACAATATATCAATTGCCACACGAGCAATGTTGTATATTTAATTTCGTGCCAGGTTTGTAAGGTACAATATGTTGGTTGCACCACCCGCCCTTTGCGACAAAGAATAACTGAGCATTACAATGAGGCGGGTAGGTGTATTAGGGACAACGCCTACATCACCAAGATCTCCAGCGTCTCCAAACACTTTCTACAAGTCCACTCTGGTGACATGTCTGGTTTCCAGGGTGTAGAAAGGGTTACAGGCTCTATGAGGGGTGGGGATATATACGGGAATTTGTTAAGGAGAGAAGCATACTGGATATGGAAGTTGGGGACCCGTTCACCCTCGGGTCTGAACTCTAGATTAGACCTGAGTATAGTATATAATGTATAATAATGATATTATAACTTTGGGGGTTCCTATTCAGGTTTCCAGATGGGTACATGTCCAGCATCTAGAGGGGTTCATATGTGTATGTGTATATATATGTGTGTGCATGTGCACATGTCTCCATACACTGTGTTATACTGCATGTCATTTGTGTTTTGCTCTTTTCCTGTTCCCCCCTCTTCCTCCCCCCCCCCCTTTTTGTCTCCCCTCCCTCTCATCCCCCCCTGTTCCTGATCATGTCTGCCTCTATGACTACATCTAACTGACTGCATGTGTTTTTGGTACTCTGTTTTTATATGACATTCACTGTATATGTGCTTTTTATATCAGGTGTATTGTATTAGTTCACACCATTTTAAATTGTATGTCTCTTTAAGAACTGAATGGACACCCATTGGTGTGTCCTCTTCACCTATATAACCTGTGCAATGTGTGTTTTTTGTAAGCTATGATTAAGGAGCCGTTGCATGCTACTTTGATGATGGATCATTAATAAAGGTCTTTTGATAATATCCCACCATCTGGTGCAGCGGGATTTTTCCTGGATTTCTGAAGTGTGGCTTCTATTTCCCGGCTCCCATATGTGTCAAAACGTGAGTGTAGCAGCCTTATCACTAGTTCCAGTTCCAAAGCCAGTACAAATGCCCGCTCTTCTAGGAGAAGAATTAAACCTATCTAAACAGCGTAGGCTGCGCATCAGTAGGGTCATATTCAATATAGTAGGGTGTAACTTGTGTATGTTGGCCAACCACTTTTACCTGCTTTAAAGTATTGGTTTAAAGAGTACCTTTAACCAAGGATTATACTTCATTCAAATCCAGTAGCTGATACCCCCTTTCCTACTTTACCTTTTCTTGAATAGATCATGAGGGGGTCTGTGTGGCTAATATTGTGATGAAACCCCTCCCACAGTGTGATGTCATGACCAGGGTCCAGACGGTTGGCTGTCTGTGAACCTTGTTGCATTGTCGGAAATAACCGCAGCTTTTTCCAACTGCCCAGCAAGCTAGAACTCTCAGTAATGAACATTCTGCACAGATCACCTGGCAGAACTAAAGATACATTTCAGAATGTGAATCGGGGAGCGGAAAGATTTTTCAACAGACAAACACTGACTACAAGACAAGACAAATAACATTTATATAGCGCTTTTCTCCTGGCGGACTCAAAGTGCCAGAGCTGCAGCCACTAGGGCGTGCTCTATAGGCAGTAGCAGTGTTAGGCCCGGTTCACATTAGCGTTCCCTGTCTGGATCCGCCTGATCGGATCCGGACCGTATACTGTACAAACGGAACGTATGTTCCGCATAGCAATGCAAAGTCTATGCGGACGTTCACATGTGTACGTTCCGTACAGAACGGAGCCAGATCGGATCCGGACTCCTGACACTTTTCCAACATGCGCTGTTTTTCGGGTCCGGATTATCCGGCCCACGCACCCGGACCGGAGCCTGACTGCACCATCCGGAAATAGAAACCTATGGGGAACGGAAAGCACAGAACACACAGGATACAAACAACTGACGTTCTACCCCACTTCCTATGCGTATTCTAGCGGCCATTTCGGATGGGGACACATGGGCAGCAGTGACCTTACGTGCTGGAGCTGTTTGGCAGTATGTCGGAGGTGGAGGTGAGGCCTAAACAGCGGAGGACCTGATTCTACAGGTGCACCTTCTGCTGACCCCAACAATTTTATTAGTAATTTCGCTGTTTTTACCACACGGATCCGGATGGCAGCCTGATACATTCCTGATGCAAATGGTACGGTTCCGATCTGGATCAGGTCCTGATCCGGTCCGTTTGCATGCCAAAACGCAAGTGTGAAAAGTGTGAACGTGGCCTTAGGGAGACTTGCCAAAGGTCTCCTACTGAATAGGTGCTGGCTTACTGAACAGGCAGAGCCGAGATTCGAACCCCCGGGTCTCCTGTGTCAGAGCCCTTAACCAGTGGCAGGAACAGCATGCACTGAATGGCACAGCCTAGACTAAGGCCCGGTTCACATTAGCGGTGGCCGTCCGGAATCGCCGTGCCGGAGCCGGACCGCTTGCAGAACGGACGGAACGGACGCACGGCAATAGCAATGAAAGCCTATGCGTCCGTTCACATGCGTCCGTTCTGCCGGACCGGAGCCGGACCGGATCCGGACCGGATCCGGACTCCGGCGTCCGTTCCAACATGCGCTATTTTTTGGTCCGGCTCCTCCGGCAGCCGTATCCGGAGCGGAGCCGGACTGCACCATCCGGCCAATACAAAGCAATGAGAGCCGGAGAGCACACAACACACTGGCTACAAAAACCGGACGTTCTACCCCACTTCCTATGCATTTTGGATGGGGACCACATGGGCCAAGCGTTCAAAGAGTGGGGCAGCAGCGATTTCATGCTGGAGCTCGTTTTGGCAGCAACATGTCTGATGTCTGATAACGAGGAGGCGAACAACAGGAAGGAGAGAATTCCCAGGTTTACGAGTAAAAAATGCCTGGATCCATGGTCCCAACTGCAGTCTCTGTATCCACGGATGGTCTCCACACGTCCACCTGTCTCCAACAATGACCCCAGACCCTTCTGCTGACCTCCCAGACCCCAGGTATTTACAGGATGGTATCTCCTTAAGAAACCGGATCCGGACCGCAACCGTGTTCACACCGCACGGAAACCGGATGCAAACGGACCGGATCCGGACCGGATCCGGATAGGAACCGTACGGATCAGGTCCGGTCCGGCTCCGGTGCGGTCCGGACATCCGGTGCGGTTTTGACAAAACCGCAAGTGTGAACGGGGCCTTAATCTATAAATGAATATTGTAAAAAAAAAATAAGCAATTTCATTTATTGTTATTTTCACTTATGTTCCCTTTTTTTTAATTGCTTTGTGGGTCTCTTCTTACTTATTCCATATACGTCACACACACACACATCAGCGTATGTTTTGTTGAAAAACTGAACGGTTGTAGATAAACATGAAAGGGATCTTGGTGTGACGTGTGAGAAATGTAATGTAAACCGAAGTGCAGAGGTGTGAAGTGAAAATATCTCTATGGAGTGTGCTCTTTACAAAGCTAAATAGTGACAGGATAGAAAGAACAAGTAGGTGTTTCTCTTTGTATTATCAGTTCCTGGTGCAGATACAGAGCAGCACAGAGGAGCAGGAAGTCTGGGCGGCTACAGCTATGTGGCAGACGCTGGCTAGGGTTGCCATGGCACCGATGAGATTTCCGCCCGTCCCGGAAGTGTTGCGCCTGTAGCAGCTACGGGAAGTGGTGCGGGCCAATACAATGGCTGATATGGCGGCGGAGGAAGATGATGAGCTGCATGGGGAAAGGTTACTTTTTCTGCCCGATCGCCATGTGCGTTACTTCCAGCGAAGCTTGCAAGCCTTGCCCGAGCAGTGTGCCTCGCTGGAGACCAGCAGGTGATGGTGCTGTGCCCGTCACACGGGTTGTCATTGACTCACAGTCTGTCCAGGGAGCTGTTGGAGGGACAGAAATGCTGTCTGAGGGCATGCAGCATGTGGGACTCACAGTTTGTTTACTTTTCTCAAGTGTCACCTTAACCCCGCCTTTCTTGTGCTTAATTAATGTAGTCCTCAGCAGTTTCTTCCCCCTAACCCCAACCTCTTGGCTGGTTCCTAACTTTTGCCCCCACCCCACCCCTGCCTGAAGCCTACCCCTCCTAGCAACTCTTTCCTCATCTGCTGACAGCTGAGCAGTGTGCAATATTTACAAGTTTTGTTATACTTAAGATGTGTAAAGATGTTTCCGGTGGAAATGTGATTGTTGTATAAACATGATGTTCAGTTTCCTGATGTGTTCTGTACTATGGAAGGGTAGATGGATGGGAGAAAGCTGCTGGCAGCTATGGTGAGGGCTGGTTCAGACGGGCGCTTTTGTGGCGTTTAAGACGCAGTGTTTTTTGGGATCTACTGCCATCCCATGCAAGTGAATGGGAGCGTTTAGACAAGACAAGACAAATAACATTTATATTGCGCTTTTCTCCTTGCGGACTCAAAGCGCCAGAGCAGAGCAGCAGCCACTAGGGCGCGCTCTATTGGCAGTAGCAGTGTAAGGGAGACTTGCCAAAGGTCTCCTACTGAATTAGTGCTGGCTTACTGAACAGACAGAGCCGAGATTCGAACCCTGGTCTCCTGTGTCAGAGGCAGAGCCCTTAACCATTACACCATTAGAGCTGGCTTTTGCAGGCTTTCATAAAAGCCTGGCGGTAGATCCCGGCGTTGCGTCTAGTCTCGAAAGCAACATGCTGCTTTCAGAGGCAGTAAACGCCAGGAAACAATAGCAGAGACCAGAACTGCTAGCCTTGAATGCTTCCCAAATGCCTTCAAAAGCTAGCTTTTAAACGCTGGCGTTTGAACGCAATGCCAAGCGAAAGCTCAGCAGACGCCCGTGTGAACCAGCAGTGGTGATTAGGCTTTAATTTCTAGCATGCCAGATTGCCAACATGTTGTTGGTGTATGCTGGGGGACATCCATATACCCTTTGTGCCTAAAACAATTGGCGCTAGTCTATTAGGGGATCTAGCAGGAAACCTCATGGGGAAATTCATTTAAAGTGATTAAGTGGATTGCACCCTCTCGAACTGCTAGGTTTCCAATAGTTTGTAGTAAACTACACCCATACTATTTGTCCAATCACAACGCTTTGTGCTCTAATAGGGTACTGTGGTTGGAGAACTGTTCCTTATGAGGTTTCCTTGCTGGGTCTCCTAAACTAGACTGGCGCTAAACCATTTTGAACAAGTTATTCAGTAGGGGTGATCAATGAGATGCAAATACTTGAGTTTATGCAAATGTATGGTCATTTTTATGCAAAAATATGCAGCTTGAAAATTGTCCAATCAAGTTCCACCCAGGTTTAAATGGATTGGTCCATTTTCAAGCTGCATATATTTGCATAAAAATGTAAATACATTTGCATGAACTCAGAAATATTTGCATATCATTGATCATCCTTCTGATTCAGTGATGTTTATTCTTACCTCACAGGGAAATTCAGTTTGTGATTGGGTGGATGGCACCCTCTCATACTTTTAGGTTTCAGATAGGTTGTAGTTAAGTATGCCCACTCTATTCGGCCCATCACAATGCTTTGTGGTGTAGACTAGAGGGTGCTGTGATCGGAGCAGTGCTTTTCATCGCTGCTAGATTTGGGCGCAGCCGGCGCCTCCATAGACTACAATAGGAATCACTCCTATTGCAGCGCTCAGTGAGTAACGTCGGGTCCGTCAGAAGACGGAGCCGAGGTAGCTTAAAAAACACAATAATTCGGCCTCCAGCAATCGCTGGAAGCCGAATTATTTCATTCCCCCACTATCCATGTCGGCCTGGAGGGGGAATAGTAATTAAAACGGCCCTGACTTGTGCAGAAGCAGGATCAGCCATATACCGCTGAATCCTGCGCCCAAGTCTACCGGCGCCGATTTCAAATGTACTCGCTGTGATTGGAGAACTGTTTCCAACTAGATCATTGCCAAATATCTTCTCTTCTGCTTTGTGACACCAGTTGCTGCATTTGTTCTGTTAGACCTAGTTTACATGAACAGTTTGCTAGTGTTTAAACATTGTTTGTTTTTACTTGGCCCAGACACGCTCTTGTGTGAATTCTCCATTGATGGCAACATGACGGGGATTTAAAGGGTTAAAGTAAAATCAGCATGGTCTCTGTACCAGGCTGGTCAAAAGAATTATGTAGGTAGGAAATGTGTTTTTTTTGTTTTGTTGTTTTTGTTTTTTTGGTACTTATCCGTTAGCCGGGCGCATCCGGCAGGTGGCGACAAAACTCCACCAGAGTTACATCTTTCCCTACTATCCATGTCGGCCTGGAGGGGGAATAGTAATGCCTGCCGGATGCGCCCGGCTAACGGATAAGTACCCTTTTTTTTTTTTTTATATATATACCTTTCAGTAGCTACCGGAACTACAAAAAATCCCACAGTTTTCAGGGACCTACTACCCTTTCCTCTCTGTGTGAAACATTTTTGCAGAGTTTTTTTTACATTTTTCAGAGTATAATTTTTACAATATCTAATACTTTTTTTTTTTTTCTTTTTTTTTTTTCCCCTCCCTTTTTGGTTTTCTACAAATTATATGGCCTGCATTACAAATGATCAGGCCAGAGCGTTGCACTACCAGCTTGACGTATTGGGCTTCATTCACATGGGATGCTGGAGACGGTTAACTCAGCACCTATCAGCTGCTCCATGCATCTGCTGGGCACTTGCTAATGCTTGGCAGTGGAGAGGCAGCCACCATATTGAGCTACATCGGAGTGCCGCCTTGCTCAGATGCAACATGTGGAGGCTTTTTTTGCCACTGTGTAACTCCAACACATGTGAAGTGCTGACACATGCTAGGTTACAAATACTGCCATTCAGCTGTTTGCCTGAAAGAGGCCTTAAGCCTTGTACACAGGACATACTGCTCTTGGCCGCTCGGGGCTGCCTCTGCTGAGAATCCCTCAACGCATTGGCAGTCGATCCTTCTGGTGAATCCACTGAGCTGAGGGCATGGTTTTCCCCCCCTCCCCACTCCATCATGTGCCACACTGTTGACCCTCCACCTCCCTGCATATAACTTACCTTCACTGCTACTATTGGTCCCTCTGCCATCCCAGTGCTTCAGCTGGTGCCCAAATCATCCTCTGGGTGCCGCTATAGATGCAGTTGATATTGTGCTCCATGGCAGTGCCCAAATTCCCTGCTTGTGCACTAGTGACACACTGGAGATAACTATGAGCGATCATCTCAAACGGCAAAGATCCAGTGTACTTTCAGTCCAAATCCAGACCAGAGGAAGAAAGTGGGTCAAGCCTTGTTTTAAAATGTCTGGATGCAATGAATGCCATTCCCAATATTAATTGCTCGATTTCAGCCTAACAACATGGAATGCTCCACTGTCCTATTTCTGTGACGGGAAGTTTTTTGTTTATGGCAGCAGTGCTATTCTAATAATATTGTGGGTCAGCTCTAAGAATAAAACCTAGTTTTCCTATGGCCTGTAAGAAGTATTGATTAGTGCGCACTTCAGGCTTCCATGAAGGACCCAGCTGAACAGAAATACTTATTTGGGATTGAACTGTGCTGTTACTAAGGAAATATCTGTCTGTTATTAATTTACATCTAAATGAACAATTGGAGAGTTGTTCTTCTTGCCGTGCCACGTACCAGCTGGGATACAAGCTAAAAACTTATGTGATTTAAAGAGACTCTGTAACAAAATGTTCAGCCTTATTTCTTCTATCCTATAAGTTCCTATACCTCTGTGGTCTGTCTTACTGCAGCCTTTCCTAGTTGCACAGTGGCTGTATTATCTCTGTTATATAATCAAATCTTCTTTCCTTTGTCAGCTTTTTCGGACTCAGGCAGGAATGTGCTGCTCTGTTTGTGATAGGATTGAAGCTATACACACCCTCTCCACGCCCCCTGCAGGCTCTGTGTGAGTCACAGACTGAGCTCCTCTCAGCCTATCACACTCTGGTTAGCAGCCATGTCTTTTGTTTGTAAACACTGCCTAAAACTGGCAATTACAAGCCAGGATTGCAACAGGGAGTGGCAGAAACAGCACAGAGGGGCCCAGGAGAACATAATAAATATGATATGCTTTTTATTGTAAGAATTTTAGAGTACAGATTCTCTTTAATATTACGTATGAAATGAAACCTGTCTTTAAACCCTACCAAATCCCTGTGACCTTCTCTAAGGGAAGTGAGAATTCTCAGAATGCCAACCAAGGCGGTGGAGTCGGAGTCGAGGAGTCGGAGCAATTTTGGGTACCTGGAGTCTGAGGTTTCAATGAACTGAGGAGTCAGTCAGATGATTTTTGGACCTACTTCACAGCCCTGGTAAAAATTAGACTAAGGAGTCGAAGTAATTTTGGCTACCTGGAGTCTATGGTTTTATAAACTGAGGAGTTGGATGATTTTTGTACCAAATCCACAGCCCTGATGCCAAAAGCATTCCTGAGCAAGACATTCTTTGGGGATAGAATAAGTTCTAACTCGTCTAGGTTTAACCTGCCTGGCGTTCTATTAAGATCGCCAGGGAGGCTGCGGGAGGGTTTTTTTTTAACAAAAAAAAAACTATTTCATGCAGCCAACTGAAAGTTGGCTGCATGAAAGCCCACTAGAGGGCGCTCCGGAGGCGTTCTTCCGATCGCCTCCGGCGGCCAGAAGTAACACGGAAGGCCGCAATGAGCGGCCTTCCGTGTTTCGCTTACCTCGTCGCCATGGCGACGAGCGGAGTGACGTCATGGACGTCAGCCGACGTCCTGACGTCAGCCGCCTCCGATCCAGCCCTTAGCGCTGGCCGGAACTTTTTGTTCCGGCTACGCTGGGCTCAGGCGGCTGGGGGGACCCTCTTTCGCTGCTGCATGCGGCGGATCGCCGCACTGCAGCGGCGATCAGGCAGCACACGCGGCTGGCAAAGTGCCGGCTGTGTGTGCTGCTTTTTATTTGAGCCAAATCGGCCCAGCAGGGCCTGAGCGGCAGGCTCCGGCGGTACTGGACGAGCTGAGCTCGTCCAGACCGCTCAGCAGGTTAAAGGACAACTGCAATGAGAGGGATATGGAGGCTGCCATATTAATTTCTTTATAAACAATACCAGTTGCCTGGCTATCCTGCTGATTCTCTGCCTCTAATACTGTTAGCGATAGATTGTGAGCAAGCATGCAGCATATCAGGTGATTCTGACATTGTCAGATCTAACAAGGTTAGCTGCATACTTGTTTCTGGTGTGATTTAGACACTACTGCTGCCAAAGAGACCAACAGGGCTGCCAGGCAACTGGTATTGTTTAAAATAAAATAAATATGGCAGTCTCCATATCACTCTAGTTACAGTTGTACTTTAACAATGTGCTGGGATTTGAAAGGACTTCTTGGACCTGGGGATCTGATTTAGTGTGATCTTTTAAAGCCAGAACAAAAAGCCACCTCCACCATTACCCTTGTAGATAAAAAAAAAAATCTTGATTCCACACCATACTCTTGTATTTGAGGAAGAAATTTGAACACATAGGGCCTGATGCAAGAAAGCGCGGTAATATTGCCGTGCACAGTCATCACATGGCAATATTATCCCTACTACCAGCACTGTGTACCGTGAGTTATGGTATTAGCACGACCCGCAGTACTCGACTAGTGTAATGCTCTCTACTAACGGTAACGCACGTTATACCATAGTAATGGTCATGCTAGTACCGTGGGTCATGCTTATAGCTTAACTCGCGGTACACATTGGCCCATATGCACTTTTTCTCCTAGGAGGTAATTTTTACATATTCTCTTTAAAAAAAAAAAACACCTTCTCAGCACTTTGCAGTTGATAAAGCACTGAAAGTAGGTGAAAAAGTACTATCAAAATTATTTTGAGTATTCTTGCTGGTGGTTTAAAAGGCATATTATTGACAAGGTGTAAGCATATATCATCTGGGAGAAACCGCAGGAGAAAAAGTTAATTGCATATGGGTCAGCGCCGGAAGTAAAAGTAATTGTGCCGTGCGAAGTCTGTGCACGGCAATATGACCGCCCTTTCCTGCATCAGGCCCATAGAGTTTATGGAAAAATAGAAAGAGCTGATCGGTTTGGGTACCAAAAAAAATCGTGGAATAAAAAGCCTTCCAAGATAATTCCTTTTGAGACACCATTTGTGGACCGTTTCCTTCATAGCTACTTGACAATCCACATTTTGCTTGGAGAAGAGTAATTTGGAATTTTTGAGGGGTGATTTGTTTTCAACTGAAAATTTCTTATTGCTAATTTGTTCTGAGAGCTCAAAAATGAATCTGTTCAACTCCCTGGTATTTTCTTTTGATTCCAACTCTACATCCCTGGTAGAAAGCGAACCTAAATGAATAATTAAGTCACAGCACCACCTAGTGGCCAAAAAGGGGGGATTGCACTGGATATAACCAAGCTAGGTCCTGAATTTTATCTTTTCTTCACATTCCCTGTGGGAGAGTGTGAACACAGTATTTGTTTGTAAAAAAAAATATTGAAAGGTTAACCTTTCAAAAATGTCACTTTTTGGAAGTGCTGCAGTGAGACAAGGCTGTAGAACTGCGCTTTCAATGTTACATCCACTTTTCGGAAGTATCAGTTGGTGCAGGGTGTGTCTGATGAAATGGAAGAGACAGTTATGGGGAGAGGCAATACCCTTTGAACACAATCAGCTAATTTGAAGAAGTTTGCATGATTATTATTATAATTAAAGATTTAAAGGGAAGATCCGAGCACTTTTAAAAATAAAAAATCCACTTAACTGGGGCTTCTTCCAGCCCCCTGCATCCATCCTGTGACCTCACCGCAGCTCTGGTGGCTCCCGGTGTCCTTCCGGTGGAGAAGCTGACCTCGCCAGGTCGGCTTCTCTTGCGCTGTAGCGTACAGCTCACTGGTCCCGCTGACATCATCCGCACTGTACAGCGCAGGCGCAGAACTACTGCACTTGCGCAGTACAGTCCAGATGATGGCAGTGCGACTCTGAGAGCCTCTCGCGCAGGCGCAGTGGTCATCCTGCGCCGGAGGGGACCCCAGGCCACCGGCGGTGAGCAGAGCTGCGGCAAGGGCACAGGACGGCTGGCAGGGGCTGGAGGAAGTCCTAGGTAAGTGGAGGTTTTTTTTTTTTTTTTTTTTTTTTATTCAAACAGCTTGGATGTGTCCTTTAACAGTTTTTCTAATGATATTAATTTCAAAGTGGGTAAAAGTTTTGAGTTTGGATGATACCGTTTATTGGCTAACTTTAAAAGATTCAGAAATTTAAGCTTTCTGGACATTCAGAACAGAACATGGCACAATACTGTAGCGTTACGGGTCTGAAGTTCCACTTTGTATAGCAGTAACACCAGGGCTGAATTTACTTGTAGGAACAGTAGGCTACTGCCTACAGGCGGCCCATGTGCTAAAGGCGGCTCACTGGCCGCCCCATGTGCTCCCCTTCTCTCCCTGCCTCACTCTACAGAGTGCGAGCGGAGTGTATCTGAACACTTACCGTCACTGGCGAGGGGAGTCTATTTGTACTGGTTGGGGGAGGGGGAAAGGGGGCACATCTTGCTATCTATTAGGGAAGGGGGAAAGGGAGGACTGCTTAATGGGGCACATTGGGCTATCCAGGGGGCGTGGTTTGAGGAGGTGTGACCTGCGTTACGGGGCTGAGTTAAGAGCGCCAGAACATATGTGCCTATAGGCTCCTGAGCTGTAAATCCATCCCTGAGTAACGTAGTGCACAGAGGACATGCAATCTTATCTTTTCTTTACATACACTATAACCTGCTATAGAAAAGTAACTGGAAAGTACCAAATAGCAATAATTAATGTTACTTTTTCTTCTTTTTACATTTCTATGTGTTTCTCTATGTAACTCTAATGAAACTGTGTTTTAGTGGCAATTTCATGTCAACAGTAGTGATGAGCAAATTATTCAATGTAAACCTGCTACACTCTCCAGTGGATGGGCAGTGCTGGGCTAGGAATTGCCAATCGCAGTGACAACAAGAAAACAATGAAGTAGGTTTGCACAATCTCATGGTTAATCATTTGTTTCCGAAACGTATCCGATCACAGCACCAAAAACACATAGCTGTGTGTTTTTTGGTGCCGTGATCAGATACATCGGGAAATGCCATGGCATAGTGTGAACTTTCTCCATTGTTTTCCAATTTAGAAAGTGCTAGCTCATTAATCAGATGCTGGATAATTAATCTGAGTTCCTGTATCTGATTAACCCACTGCAAACGTCTGGTTTAGACCCCTGGTCCCCAGGTCCGATCAAACCAGCATTTGTGATATTAAGAAAGTGTCATAGCCGTTCCTGTGAGAAGTGACAGCCAGCAGCTTGGTCCCCATCTTTCCTGCGTATCAGTATGCTGATTGACATGCATGCTTGTTACCTGAAGATCTTAAGCAGGCCATACACTGGTCGATTTTAACCATCGATCGACGGGCGATTCGACCGTTTTCATCGAATCGGCTAAAAATCGATGCAGCAGAAAGCATGATCGATTAGCAGATCGATCAATTTCCGGCTGATTTCGATCACTTTGATCGACCTGGACGGAAAATCTGGGTCGATCGGCTGCTGGCAGCCGATCGATGGCCCACAGGGTTGCATTGGATCGAATGGTGCAACACTGCATTTCGATTGAATTTCAATCGATTTCATTCTGAAATCTATTGAAATTCGATTCCTACTGTGTGGCACACATCAGATATATTCCTGTCAGATTCGACCTGATAGGCATCTGACAGAAATCGATCTGGTGGTCGAATCTGCTGTATGGCCACCTTTAGATGCTTGTTGGGTTCCTTTCAGATGTGAAACAAGCAAGCAAACCTTTATAAAAATGGATTCTATTCTGAATCTTTTAGCGTCTTCTACACTGTTGTAAATTTGCATTTTGCTTGTTTCTAGGTTAACGATTGCATTCTTTGCACTATCTGGGCTGGACATGCTGGACTCCTTAAATGTTTTGAACAAAGTGGAGATTGTTGAATGGATCTATTCCCTCCAGGTCCTTCCCACTGAAGACAGTGAGTATCCCTTTACATGGGTACTTGGTTGCATGTTTCCATAGGTTTTGCAGACACAGACCGGAACCCTTCATGGACTTGCTTCGGGTAGCATCAGGTAGAATGGTTATTAGCATGCAAGACATGCTAGGTTACCTAATATTTAAGGATCTGGAGACTCCAGAGTGCCCTGGTAATTACAAGTTACTGATCTTGGACTACAAGATTATGACATTGACCATGACCAGTCTTTACCATCCCTAATCCACAGGAATTGGTGGAGTTTATTCCCCACAGACAAGCAACATATGTCAGTAACAGGGCTGCGGAGTCAGTACGAAAATCATCCAACTCCTCAGTTCATGAAACCGACTGCAGGTACCCAAAAATTACTTTTGACTCCACAGCCTAAGTCAGGAGGACTCCTTATACAGAAAAAAAAACACACAAATCCAGATACATTGCCTCAAGTTACAATATTTAAATACGTTTGCTTAAGGGGGTGTTGCCAGCAAAATGGCAAAGTCATTAACCTTTTGCAATCAATCATCCAGGAACCACTCAGACCCACTCTGATCAACTCGCCAGTGCAATGCTTGCATATATTCTCCCCTGTAATCACCTACTGATCACCTATCAATCACCCCGTCACCCCCTGTCACCACCTGTCATTGATTACATCTATCCTCCCCTCTAATCACCCCCTGAGACCCCCATCAATCACCTCCTGTCACCACGTCACCCCCTAGCACTCCTACCCATCAGATCAGGCCCTAATCTGCCCCCTGCGGGCTTCTGATCACCCGCCCACACCCTCAGATCCCCTCTGATCAACTCGCCAGTGCATTGCTTGCATATATTCTCCCCTGTAATCATCTACTGATCACCTATCAATCACCCTATCACCACCTGTCATTGCTACCCATCAGATCCTAATCTGCTCGTTGCGGGCACCCAAACACCCGCCCACACCCTCAGAGACCCCTCGGACCCCCCCTGATCACCTCCCCAGTGCATTGATTACATCTATCCTCCCCTCTAATCACCCCTTGAGACCCCCATCAATCACCTCCTGTCACCTGTCACCCCCTAGCACTCCTACCCATCAGATCAGGCCCTAATCTGCCCCCTGCGGGCTTCTGATCACCCGCCCACACCTTCAGATCCCCCTCAGAACCCCCCCCCCCCCCCCCCCAATCACCCCCCTGTCACTATCCTAGTGATCTAAAAACAGTGATCAGAGAAAACTGTCACTTTTTTAGTATCACTAGTGTTAACAGTTAGGCCAGTTATTTAGCTAGGGCTCTTTGTTGGGTAGTTGGCGTCAGTTAGCACCCAGCCCACCACACTGCAGTCACTAATTAGTTGCTGATTAGCATCATCACTGACGCTAATCAGCAATGCTACTATATAGTATCTGTAAGTGATCATTACTGATCGCAGTCAGATCTATAATAGGGTCACTAGGATGCACTAAAAATGCAGTGTTTGACCGATCAGGCCTGATCGTTCGCCTGCACTTGCGTTCAGCCTGCCCCACCGCAGTGACATAATTTTTTTTCTGATCACTGCAAAAAAACACTGTACAATAGCTGTGCCGCTGTAAAGATCAGTTTTTGATTTTTTTTTTTTAAAGAGTAACTGTTAGCCCCCAAAGTGAAATTTAAATCTCTACAGCAATGTTTTATTTAGTATTAAAGTGATCCAAAAAGCCAATGCAGAACTTTAAAAATCAATATAATTATGTTACTATGTAGCCTTTTGCCTAAGCTAATGAAGCAAAGCCGCATATCTGATACTGATGAGCATGCAGAGCATGCCTATGTCTGCCCGACCCCCCCCCCCCCCCCTCTCCCCCCCAGGACCAGGTGCCGATCTATTCGCACCACAAACAGCTGACCGCTCTGACAGGGAGAGAGAGCGGCAGCACTTCCAGCGCAGCCACGGCAGAGCAGCCGCCGCCGAGTCGAGAGATGCACGGTGGCGGCTGCTCTGCCGTGGCTGCGCTGGAAGTGCTGCCGCTCTCTCTCCCTGTCAGAGCGGTCAGCTGTTTGTGGTGCGAATAGATCGGCACCTGGTCCTGGGGGGGAGAGGGGGGAGAGGGGGGTCGGGCAGACATAGGCATGCTCTGCATGCTCATCAGTATCAGATATGCGGCTTTGCGTCATTAGCTTAGGCAAAAGGCTACATAGTAACATAATTATATTGATTTTTAAGTTCTGCATTGGCTTTTTGGATCACTTTAATACTAAATAAAACATTGCTGTAGAGATTTAAATTTCACTTTGGGGGCTAACAGTTACTCTTTAAATCAAAACTCAGTGACCACAGCTTTCTACTTCACAAGTACTCCCTTTTACTAGGTAGGTGCTCTTTTTCCTGGGTAGTCTCAGAGGAATACCCCCTAAATTTAGCAGTCCACCATGGCAAAAAAAGGGGTATTCCGCTGAAGAGGCCGCCGAGATTCTGACTTAGTGGGGTGAGTGCGCTTGGGAAGCCTCATCCGACGAATCATCCGGGTCAGAATACGAACCGGGGGAACAGCAGTGGCTCTCTGACCGATAGCAATGATGAGGTTGAGGTCCCGGCTAAAGCCAGGCATACCACACCCCATGTATCTAGACTGCAGGTGGCACAGGATCAGACTCAAGGGCAGCAAAGTGGTGCTAGTGCTGATCCGAGTTTTCTTGGTGAGGCATGCACCAGCAGCGCAGCATCTCCTGGACCTAGCACCAGTACTACCATAGACCCTGGTGAAGTGGCGAGCACCAGCATGGTAGTAGAAACTTGTTCGATGGCACGTGCATTAAGATCCGAGTCGCAGCCACCAGCAAAACGGGACCGTACTACCCATAGTCTCCCAGAGCTGCTGGCAAATCCCAATTGGCAATCCCCTGGTTCCGCCGCACCCGTACTGCCCCCTTTCACTGCCCAGTCTGGAGTCCAGGTGGACACAGATAATCTAGGATTGATCCTAAACTTTTTTCATCTGTTCTGCACTGTGGATCTCTACGACTCAATTGTGGCTGAGACCATGGGTCTAGTCAAAAAGAATGTATTGCGGTCTTATTGGTCTACGCACTCAATACATCACATGCCCATGTTCTCTGCTGCCATGTCCAGGTCACGATTTGAGAACATCACGCGCTTCCTGCACTTCAGTGCCAATACAACCTGTCATCTAAGAGGCCACCCTGCTTATGACCGGTTCCACAAAATTCAGCCCCTCATAGACCACATGTCATCAAAATTTGCAGATGCTTATACCCCTGAACAGTCATTTTGAGGCATTTGGTTTCCAGGCTACTCCTCACGGTTTTGGGCACCTAAAATGCCAGGACAGTATAGGAACCCCACAAGTGACCCCATTTTAGAAAGAAGGGCTATGATATCAACAGCCTTCATTTTAAACTCAGCTGATATTTTAATGACCCTCCAGCCACCCCAAACACTAGTCCATTTGACTTGCATAAAAAAATTAGATAATATTTCTGGCCTCAAAAGTAATGTAGACAAAACAGAAGCTATTTTCTGTAATACTGCCCTAGGAGAAGCACAACCTTGCATCTACCTTCAGCTGTCTCCGATAACTGGGGTAACCATCTCTGCAATAAAAACAGAAACCTCTACCAATGGAATTATGCACAGACTATACCCTTCCTAATTTGTGATCTGTATAGCTGGCATACCGACTCACTCTCCTGGCTGGGCTGCATTTATGCAGTTAAGATAACACTGCCCAGGCTTGACCTATTTCTTTAGCAGATGAGGATTCCCTGCTGCATACCCCTATTTCACAATGAGGTGCAAACAACGATCAGTCCACCAGAGCACCGGGGTTAGGACACTAGTACAGGTAGTCCTCGGTTAACGAACGAGATAGGGACTGTAGGCTCGTTCTTAACCTGAATCCGTCCTTAACTCAAGACAGTGTCCGGATTGCGGTGATTAAAATGTTTTTAAGTACTTTTACATTCATATAAAGACGCTGTGTGTGTGGGAAGGTGAGCAGCTACATACCGCACACCTCCCGTGCCCTGGCGTCCCCCTCTGCCTCTACAAAACACCTCCGTATCATTACAGAGATCCGCGTCCTCTGACCCGGATACTGTTACTGCACTGTGTTGCGAATGCGCAGTATGTCGGGTCGCCTCCCGGCCTGTGTCAGAGGACGCGGATCTCTGTAATGATACGGAAGTGTTTTGTAGAGGCAGAGGGTGACGCCAGGGCACGGGAGGTGTGCGGTATGTAGTTGCTCACCTCCCCACACACACGGCGTCTTTATATGAATGTAAAAGTACTTAAAAACATTTTAATCACCGCAATCCGGCGCTCGCGGTGACATCATCGGCGGGCCGTTCGTATCGGCGGGCGTCTGTAACCCGAGGACTATCTGTACATTGAACCACATAGATCAGCACACTCCATTCAGTGCAAATCTTCTTGCTCTTTTATTGAAATAGATATCCAAACAGTGTAAAACGTAATGGCAAGAACCAGTCACTGGCAATAGATAGGCCAGTGTCTGTTGCTAGGATTTAATCGACACTGCTGTGGACTATGGACTCTGATCTTCCTACAGCTGAATGGATAGTGCTACCAGCAGGCTTGTTGATGGTTTCTGGGAGTTTCCAGCGCCTATCTATTGCCAGTGACTGGTTCTTGCCATCAAGTATTTCAAAATGATTTTTCCCTATGAAAGTAAGGTTACATTTTGAAAATAATATACCGTTCTTATGTTCTCATTCCCCCTGATTGATCTTATCTTATGGAAGGAAAACCTCTTGGTTGGCTGCTTTGGTTGTAGTAGTGTGTAACTTGTCTAATAACACTAGGTGGCAGTGTTATTCAGTTAAAACTGCAGAACTGTATCTGCTCATTGGCATAAAGCCACCCCTGTGCCTCAGGCTGCACCTGTAGTTTCTAAGAAATCCTCTTACAATGCAAGTTTTGCAAGTGAACATAAGGCAGATTCCATAAATTAAATGATATATTGAGAGAGGTACTGCTAATTGACTTTATTGTTGCTTGGCTTCCTTAGAGACTCAGCTGAGGTAGCCTGTAGAACACTGTAGGGTTATTAAGAGGATTTCAATAGCTTTCTGTAGCATTCACCCGTGTAATAGAAATGGAATATGGTCAATTAGTCGTATCTAAAGCCTCGTACTCGGCCTGGCTATCGGCTGAGGCAGTCGTTATCGCCCGCCTCTGGTCAGGCGTGTGTACAGAGGCTCCCTACCAGCGGCGGCCACTCAGCATGTGATCTAACCGGCGGATCAACTTAGCCGAACTTCTTTAAAGACGCGCTCCCCTGTCCGCTGTGTGATGTCACGCACCCGCTGCTCTGTCTCTCCCAATCACCCCCGCCTCATTGGTTGCAGAAGCAGCACTTCTCAGGTACCCATGCCTCAAAACTCACCCAGCCACCAGCAAGCAAGAAAATGCACAGAATCATTTTGACCGTACTTTTCCCGATCGCTGCTCCCGATGCCAGCTGCTGATCTACCGGTAGTGACCAACCTTGTCTGGTTAGGATTTCTGCTACCTCCACTGGAAGTGTCAGCGCTGATGGTCCTAGCGCTGATGTCGTCACAGCGCAGCACTGCCGAGAGAGCAGCACGGAGGGTACAACAGAGGCCCAGCACTACCAGAAGAGGCAAAATACCAAGCACTTAACCCCTCCTGGTCTGCAGGCATCTTCCCAACACTGTGCTGCTGTTAATGTTTTGTAATAGCAACAGTAGCACAGCATAGGGAAGATGCATGGAAATCCTGAAGGGTTGATTACAGGTATCTTGCCTCATATGTAAGTTAACAAAAATGTAAGAAATGTAATGGATAAATAAAGCCCATAATGGATGGTTAAATAATAATAATGTATAAATAAAGCCCATAATGACACTCTTTCCTGGGTCTTAACCACTTGCCGACCAGGGGATTTTTCACTGATCGGTGCTGCGTGGGCTCTACAGCCCGCAGCACCGATCAGGAGTGCAGCAGGGCGATCAGACTACCCCCCTTTTTTCCCCACTAGGGGGATGTCCTGCTGGGGGGGTCTGATCGCCGCCGGCTGCATTTGCTTAGCGGGGGGGGGGCTCTTCAAAGCCCCCCTCCGCAGCGTTCTCCGCCGTCTCGCCCGCTCCCTCCCTCTCCCTCCCCCTGTGAGCTGCGCATGACGGATTTCCGTCCTGCGCATTGAAGGATAGGCTTCAGCCTATCATATGCCGGCGATCCCCGGCCAATCAGAGGCCGGGGATCGCCGATCTGCCTTACGGCGCTGCTGCGCAGCAGTGCCGTATGATGTAAACAGCGGGGATTTCTTCCCCGCCTGTTTACATTTTGCCGGCGAGCCGCGATTGGCGGCTCTCCGGCTGTTCACGCAGACACCCTCCGTTAACGGACATCGAGCGGCCGTTTCCATGGTAACCCGCAGACGACCAGTTTACGCCAATCGGCGTTAGCTGGTCGTCAAGAAATTAAAGGACAACTGTAACAAGAGGGATATGGAGGCTGCCATATTTATTTCCTTTTAAACAATACCAGTTGTCTGGCTGTATTGTTTCTCCTCTGCCTCCAATTTTTTTAGTGATAGACCGTGAACAAGCATGCAGTAGATCAGGTGTTTCTGACACTGTCAGATCTGACCGGATTAGCTGCATGCTTGTTTCTGTTGTTATTCAGACGCTACTACAGCCAAATAGCTCAGCAGGACAGCCAGGCAACTGGTATTGTTTAAAAGGAAATAAATATGGCAGCCTTCATATTCTTCTCACTACAGTTCTCCAGAAATTCCAGTTTAAGAGGGTCATTAACTTGGGAGTTTTATTCAAGTATATACAGTATTTGACTTTAATTCTCCTTCAAGGTGTGCGCTGTGCAGTAGATTGCAGGATTGCGTTAGTCTCCCTACATTAGCGGTTCACAAGCTTCAGTCCATGGATCACAGCCAGTGGTATAGCATACATTTACCAATTACATTTTGTTGTTTTTTTATGTGAAAACAACTGTAGAGAGAAATAATTTTTTTTCTTGGAAAATACAATCCAAACTCAGACATTTTATTCAGTTTAATTACAGGAGGTTTAGTTGTACAGAAACTGATAATGCGTTTTATGAGCTAGAAAGTGTTTTCGGAGGTTCCTGGAATGTGTGACTTGTTTGAATCCTTCCCGTACATAAAACATTAAAGCCATATACTATGTGAGTAAAATTGTGCTTGGCTCTCCCTGAGATACTGAGGCACTGTAGTGAATGCTGATGAGGCTGCAGAATGGAGCTGTTCAGAGAATGAATAGGTGAGCACAGATAGCTGACTCAGCAGCCAGACCTGACTGCGGATGACCAGCATCTTCAAGGCATGTTGTGCATTGAGCACACAGCAGAGATGCACAGTCAGCACAAAGTGACAGCTAACAAAGGGATTGGTGGAAGGGCTTCGCCTCAAGCATCCTGCTAGCTAGATGACAAGGGATCCATGTGCCTCCTGAGGCCGGCTTACTTGTCCTTGCGAGCTTTCATTTGTATATCTCTCCTATTTCTAGAGAGATGAACACGGCCATATATGTGACTGTGCTGAACACTAACCAAAGTTATGTCTCCTAGATGTGCATTAAAGGAGGAACTGTAGTGAAAATAACGTAATGAAAAAAATTGCTTATTTTTTACAATACTCATTTAGGGCCTGAGCCCACTGATGCAGTTGTGTCCGCTTTTCAGATACACATTAATGTTAGAGATGCAGAAAAGCAGACAGAAGCGGATACAAGTGCGTCAGTGGGCTCATGCTCTTATAAATTAGTCTGTTTCCCATTGTGAAATCTTTCCTTTCTCTGATTTACATTCTGAATTTATCACTGGTGGTGACCTCTTTAGTTCTGCCAGGTGATGTCTGTGCATATAACTCTCAGTAAACAAGCATTCCGCAAAGGGAGATACGGCTTGCTTGGCAGTTAGAAACAGTTATTTCCCATAATGCAACAAGGTGCACAGACGGCAAACTGTCAGGACCATGGCCGCTCTCGGTCGTGACACGTGGTTCTATGCAGGCGCATAAATACCTCGAGCATTCTTTTTAAAGTGTTTTTGTGCTTACAGGCCATTTGAAGTGAGAGGAATATTGAGCCTGCCATATTTCCTTTTAAACAGCACATTTTCTGGCTGTCCTGTTTGTCCTCTGCCTCTTATACTTTTTGGGCCCATTTCCACTTGTGCGGTGCGAATCGCTGCTGAAAATATGCGCATGCCCTGTGTGCTTTTCAATTGATTTCATGCGAAATCGTGTGCGAATTCGCATGAAAATTCGCATACACCCGCAAAGCGGTAGGCGGTATGCGAGTTCTGATGGCTCTGCCATACGAATTTTTGATGTGGACGAAAACGCTCAGAAATCCTGACAAGTGGAAACAGTCCATTCACTTGTATTGGCTATGCGAATTCGCATGCGGCAAACGCATGCAAATTCGCTACAGTGGAAATGGGCCCTTAGCCATAGACCCTGAACAAGCATGCAGAAAAGAGCAGGTGTTTCTGACTAAAGCTTGACTGGATTTTCCACATGCTTATTTCAGGTGTGTGGTTTAGACACTTCTCCACATTTGTTTAGTCAACACCGACTCTTCATAATTACATGTACTTTTGCACACCAGATGTCTGTCAGTCACAGCTTCTTTCAGCTGTTGCATAGGCATGTTCATAGCTTCACATATGCTGTCTATTCATATCTGTCTTCGGTCCTCTTCTTTTGCCCTCAACTTCAATCAAGGATTTCTCGAAAGAGTCCGGTGTTTTCATTATGTCACCAAAGTATTTGAGTTTTCGGAGTGGTATCAGCCATTCTAGTAAACACTATGACCTTATTTTTTTTTTAAAGCAATCCTGAAGCGAATTAAAAAAAACAAAAAACAGCTACTTGCCTATGGAGAAGGAAGGCTCTGGATCCGATAGAGCCTCCCCATTCCTCTCACAGTCCCCTTGTAGGGATGGCCCTGATTAGGAGAACTCATGGAGAAGCATGTGATCAGTTTGTTCAGCTGATAGATTTGTAAGGTCCTGATTTGCTGTGATGACTTCCTGGTTTACCACATGATCAGGACCAGCAAATCAGAACCTTACAAAACTATCAGCTGATCAAACTTATCACATGCTTCTCCATGAGTTATCCTAATCAGGGCCATCACTATCCCCTTGTCCCCTCTCCTGCCAGGGATGGCTTCGGAAACCTGAGTGCTCCCAAAGATGGGTGGCTCTGTAATGCGCTAGTGCATGAGAGAGCGCGCTTATGCACATGCAGTATGGAGTAGCCCATCTTCAGGACCACTCTGGATCCAAAAGCCTTCCAAAGATACCCATCGATTCAAAATAATTTTTGGGGAGAATGTGCTGCAACAAGTACATTTTTATATTCAGGTTTTTCTAACATTTTTAATTGTGTATTTCTTGTACGATCTATTCCAGTTAAAGTCCAACTAAACCAAGTCAGGAAGATCACTGCCAGACCCTCTGTATGCTGGGTGGAAATAGCCCTCCCCGCTTAAGTCTGCTGTGCTCTGGGAGGAGTATCTGCTGCTACGCATTCTACATTACTGGTCCATTCCCCTTATTAATTGCCTTGCTGTATAAAAGACACAGCACAGTTTTCATACTTCAGACCAAGCAGTGTTTGCTGCAAAAGATGCTGAAAAATGCACGATTGTCCACACTGAGTGCATTTATTAAAGCCTCCTTTTTAAATGCTCTTTCATGGAACATTGTTTGCGTACTGAAATAAAATGCATCAGTGAGAATATGGCTTCTGTGGGAAAGTGCAAACCAAAAAACACATGCTTTTTCAAAAGTAGTGAAAAAAAATGTGTGAGTAGGAAGAAGCCCTTGGTGGCATTGTACAGAGTAAAGCTCCCTATTTATCAGGAAGGATCGTTTGTGGAGGAAATCTATGGGAATGATCTTGTTCCAGGGTTTAGTCGGACTGTATTTATATGAAAAGTTAAGTTGAACCCTGCTTTACACACCATAATGAAAACCCTCCGTGTGACAGCGAACATGTGACTTCTGAAAAATGAAAAGTAAGATACTTCAGTAGAGTCTTCCTCCAGACCACTGCCCGGTAACCTTTGAAAGTTTGCTGCTGCGCTCCTGTCCATAAAGGAGCATGGCTGTACTGTGCAGGTGCAGTGATGGCCCACACATGCAAAGTGGAGGAAAAAGCCGAGCCCAGGCAGCTCCATGCTACTGTGCAAGCATGCACTGACTTGCACAGCCTGCGCACGTTCACGGATGGGAGCGCAGCTGCACAAACCTATTTGACAAGCCCTTGTCAAATACTGTATATTCCGGCATATAAGACGACTGGACGACCCCACAACTTTTCCGGTTAAAATATAGAGTTTGGGAAATACTCGCTGTATAAGACTACCTCTTCCAACGCACACCAAATTAAAAAAAAATAAATCATATACTGGTGCTATGTATGAACATATACTGGTGTTGTACTGTATGTCGTACCCAGTATATAACAGTATACAGGCAATTGACTGGTTGGATTGGTCTACTCTGCCTTGGTCTGAGCCCACTAATGCAGTTGTGTCCGCTTCTGTCCGCTTTTCAGTATCTGTAACATTGATGTTTTGCTAAAAAGCAGACACAACTGCGTTAGTGGGCTCAGGCCCTAAGTGTATTGGTCAGCTATCCTTGCCTTCCTGTTTATCAGAGCAGTATGGAAGAATAGATCGCGCTGTGCCCATAAACGCGTATCACCCGGCATCAATGACACCCGGCGTACAAGACGACCCCTGACTTCTCAGAAGATTTTCAAGTGTTAAAAAGTAATCTTATATGCCAGAATATACAGTAGGTTTGGGGGAAGCCTGTGGATTATTCAGAGGCTAAAGTGAGTATCTAACCTTTTCTATTACAGGTACTCTTTAATGAAGTATGATGATGTGCAGGATCCTATGTGCCAGTGATTCACTTCCCTCTTGTGTTATTGCCATCCAGTATTTATTAGCGGTATATACTGTGTAACTTCAGATTCTGAAATGTGGCTTTCTGTACATAATGTAGACTACTTCTTGTATTTTTGCAGAATCAAATATAAGTCGATGTGGATTTCGTGGTTCATCGTGTTTGGGATTACTATTTAATCCATCAAAGGTATATTTATTTATACATATGGTATATCTGATCTTTTTTTTTTTAAAGAAATATGAAGTGATTTATTTTGCTTTTTATTTATGTATTTTTTATGTTTAAAAGTAGACTTTTAAAGAGACACTGAAGTGAAAAAAAATTATTATATAATGAATTGGTTGTGTAGTACAGATAATTACTAGAACACGAGTAGCAAAGAAAATATACTCATATTTTTAGTTTCAGTTATATATTTTGTTTTTTTTTTTTGTTGTTGTTTTTTTATAATATTGCATCATTCACTTATACTTGCAGTTTACACACTATTTAGCATTCTAAATGATTTTACAGAGCAGGCTAGTGAACTTTTGAACTGTCCTCTGCAGGAAAAAAAAATACAGTGTCAGACACTTGAGATAAGCTTCAGAAGACAGGGTTCTCTTCGACTTTGAAGTGGTGGAGCTCAATGGCTCTTTTGCATAGATAACAACTGGAGTTTAACGCTTCCTGTACTGGAAACAATATTAGACTTATGTCTCTGCTCCTAATGTTTTATTTCTTAACTGTACAACACATACAAATCATTATATCATAATTTTTTTTTATCGCTTCAGTATCTCTTTACATATCAGAGCTTTGACATGTTGTTGTGTGAGTGCAGCTGTAAAGCCACGGCTGCTGTTGGTAAGCTAATTTTTTTTTTCAAAAATGTTGTTGTCAGGGTCATGGGATCTATCACCCGTATGACAGCGGGCACATTGCCATGACGTACACCGCTCTGTGTAGTCTGCTGATACTCGGGGATGATTTGAGCCGGGTGAATAAGGAGGCATGCTTGGCAGGACTGCGGGCACTTCAGCTGCCAGATGGAAGGTATGCCACTTCTAGCTTCTAATGGTGATTCTGACAGGAATGCTTCTAGACAAGACACAGAACATTTATATTGCGCTTTTCTCCGATTAGACTCTCTTCAGGGGTGCAGCCACTTAGGGCGCCCTCTACATGTGACCAGGATCATTAGGGAGCCTTGCCCAAAAGTTTCACGTACCTGCTTGAGCAGTTCAAAGGCTCAAATCCCACATTGAGGACAACAGCCTTACCAGTATGCTATTCCGCTGGCCCTAAAGGATGGAACTTAGTACACGGGAGAGAACAAAGTTACTTCAGGCCTCACGTATCCAAAAATCAATATAAACTTTATTGTGGGCAGTATACCATAACAGATATCAAAACCCCCAGTTAATTAAAATCTTAAAAACACTGAGATCTATATATAAGTGACACTTACCCCACATACACACAGCCCGCATACTTTCATGACACTCGTACCGCTATAGATTATGCCCTAGGTAATGATGGGCACAATTGCTGAAATATTAGGATGGTGTAGGTAGTTGGTCCAACAGCTTGATAATAAACACAAGATGCTATGCATTGGTTAACCATGCAATCCAGCAAGCAGGAAGCAGATAGTAGCAGCTCTAAGTAGCAGATAGTAAAGTTTGAACTGTATCATATGCTGGCTTGTTACATCAGTCTGATCAACTAACTTGCCTAAATGCATTTCCTGGTTGGATGCATGTATCATATTATGCTGCTTGGACACTTATGCTTCATACACACTTGAGATAAAAGTCTTTGGAAAATGCAAGATCACAGACCAATTTTACCCCCTTCCATGTAGTATGAGAGCCATACCTACACAGTCTATTCTATGGAGTTGCACTCCCCATCAGATAAAATCTTTGCAAGATGCTGCACACAGAGATGCCCGTACACATTCAAAAGATTATTATCTGCAAAAGATCTGTTCCTGCAAAAAATCCATTCCTGCAAAATGCATTCATAGTCTATGAGATCTGCAGATCATCATACACACCTTGTTTAACAGACTTCATCTGCATATCTGGCAATCATCTGCAGATCTGAAAATCCATCCTGGTGGATCTGATCTGCAGATGATCTGCAGATGATTGTCTGTTAAACCAAGTGTGTATGAGGATCTGCAAATCTCATAGACTATGAATGCATTTTGCAGGAATGGATTTTTTGCAGGAACAGATCTTTTGCAGATAATGATCTTTTGAATGTGTACGGGCATCTCTGTGTGCAGCATCTTGCAAAGATTTTATCTGATGGGGAGTGCAACTCCATAGAATAGACTGTGTAGAGTATGGCTCTCATACTACATGGAAGGGGGTAAAATTGGTCTGTGATCTTGCATTTTCCAAAGACTTTTATCTCAAGTGTGTATAGGCCCATACACACGTCGGATTTTAGCGAACGACCCGTCGTTTGAACGTTCCGTCGTTCGGACGTTTACGCGTCAAATCCGACGTGTGTACAGACCATCGTTCGGGTGATAAGACTGGTTACCAACGATCCGCCGGGCGGATCGCTGGTAACCAGTCTTATCATCCGAACGATAGTCTGTACACACGTCGGATTTGACGCGGAAACGTCCGAACGACGGAACGTTCAAACGACGGGTCGTTCGCTAAAATCCGACGTGTGTATGGGCCTTATGAAGCATTACAGCTGCTACTATCTGCTTCCTGCATGTTGGATTGCATGGTTAACCAATGCATGGCATCTTGGACTGTTGCATCTAACTACGAAGCTTAGAGTATCTGTTAGGCATAAAATATTAAATTAATTCTCTACTGCAGGCTATTAAATTAATAAAAAGTATGCTAACCAGGCAATTCAAAAGTTTAAAACCAATCTTACTTTTATCCACATGAGCTGTTCTTTCCCCATGCCCCCAGACTCTAACAGCAGATGCAAAAGAGAAGTGACATGCATGCTGGATAAGCCTGATTGGCTGAAGCCTCTGTCACTCACCTCTCTTCTCATTGGCCGCCTGTTCTCCCCTTATGTGTGTGGTCGCAGCGGCAGCTAGGGCGCAGGTAGGGGGGCCCAGAGGCGTTCTCCTGACACTGGCCTCGACCCCCCCCCCCCCCCTCCAGTCCCATGTCCCCCTGACTCCGATCATCTGCAGCATGTGCCGTCACCGCATTCCCCCTCTTCCCCGCGCTGCAGATTGGGGAAGGATAAAGGTGGCGCACACAGACTCACCTAATATTGGTTCCAGGCTCTGCAGTTCCCTTCTATTCTCTCTGCACTGCCTCCAGCGGTTGTGCAGAGAATAGATGGGAACGGCGGCGCTTGGATCCAATATTAGGCGAGTCTGTGCCTGCTGCTTTTATCCTCCCCGCTGTGCTCCTAATCAGTGCAGGGAGGATGGGGATGCAGGGGGCGAGGAATCCAGCCAGAGAACACAAGATGGCCCCTGCCATCAACAGAACTCTCCACATTTACTGCACTTACTGCACTGAAACCAAAACCTGGACACTACAATACATCTGTTATGTAAGTAGAGCAAGTATTTATCTACTTACATATGTGTGGTTTTTTTTTGGGGGGGGGGCATATTTTTGCTAATCGTTTCTCTTTAAGCATCTGAGGAACTGTTTATGATTATGAGCTACTACCTACCTATTTCAGCATTGCCTGGGGCATAATCTTTGATGGAGCGGTATGTGTGTCATGAAAGTATGCGGGCTGTGTGTATGCGGGGTGAGTTTAGCTTATTCCTGAGATCTCAGGGCTCGTTTCCACTATTGCGGTGCGGAAACGCCTGGATTCCACCGCTGATGAAATCGCATGCGGCTGCGATTCCCCATGCATTTTTTGCCGCGAATTCGCATAGGTGAGGGTATATGCGATTTTAACCATGTCACTGTCTATGTGAATTAACATTGGTACCTAAGAAACGCATGGGGAAAACGCATGCGATTTCCCTATTAAATACATTGCATGCGATTCGCATGCATTCCACTCGCAGGCGAATTCTGCGGCTCTTTTGTGCGTTTTTTCACCGCTGAAAAAAACGCACCTCAACAACGCTACAGCAAAAATCAATTAACCCTTCGCACACTCACATGCAAATGTTCAAACAAATGCATTCACAGATTTACTCATCCAGGCACAACTGTTATCCCTACAGCTAAATTAAAAGCCAGAGGCGATGTGCCTGGATATATGTATGTTTATTCTTATCATTGACCCCTGTGGCTAGGGTCCAATTCGGTGCACTCCCCCCTTCCCCTGTATGTTTGTCAGCATGCAGACAGCTTATGCTGGTGTATGCGCATGGTGCACATGGACACATAACATTAGCTTCCTTGTGCGATTGGTAAGATGCACTGTCTTTCCCAGGAGAGGAAGTTAGGATGTGTGCTCCTAATCCATTGATAGGTTTGATGCAATGAATGTGTTTGCATGTCTGCACTATGCATGTTACAGGGCCAGAGTTAGGACACCTATGTTTACCTGGGTACTTCTACGCAGTATAGGTGACTAAGCATAAGAATGCATTTTTCTGTGAACTAAAACCCTGGCTTTTAATTTAGCTGTAGGGATAACAGTTGTGCCTGGATGAGTAAATCTGTGAATGCATTTGTTTGAACATTTGCATGTGAGTGTGCGAAGGGTTAATTGATTTTTGCTGTTTCTAGCCACACCCCCTTCAGCACCTCCCTTTCCTTAATAATTTATTTAATGTCCTAACTAGAGGCGATGTGCCTGGATATATGTATGTTTATTCAACAACGCTACAGTGGAAACAGGCCCATCCACTTGCGTTACATGTGCGAATCCGCATGCGTTAAACGCATGCGGATTCGCGATAGTGGAAACGAGCCCTCAGTGTTTTTAAGATTTTAATTAACTAGAGGTTTTGATATCTGTTATGGTATACTACAGGAGACATTGTACACAATCGCTTAAGCGCACATCCTAATTCATATAAAAGTCCACATAAACATCAATCAGGAGTTCTCATATGCCGTTCTTATATGCAGTTTGTTGATCTCTTGTGCCACCATCACCATGGACACCCTCCAAAGAAATAGCCTGCATAGCGTAACTCCGTATAAAACCTAAAACTTTAAGTTTTAAGTTTTATACGGAGTTACGCTATGCCGGCTATTTCTTTGAGGTACTTTGCATGGATAATGTGGAAAATTATAGTGGTCTAAAAGGACAGCATCACAGCGGTACCAGGATCCTAAAGTACTGAGACTCCTGGATTTGTGCATGGTTGGCTAGTCTAGCAGTGGCCAATACATCTGGTGAGTCTGTTTACTGTTGGGTGTCCATGGTGATGGTGGCACAAGAGATCAAGAAACTGCATATAAGAACAACATATGAGAACTCCTGATGTTTATGTGGACTTTTATATGAATTAGGATGTGCGCTTAAGCGATTGTGTAAAAGTTTTTAGGTCTTGCCGGACCTTGTGGTAGCACATTCCGTTGGGACGTTTTAATTTTGCATCAGCTATAGCGCATTGATATTATTTTACATACAGGAGACATTGGCAGTGCTTCCAAACAGGGGCTGCACCCAAATGGACTACCTGCAATAGATGTGCAGTGGACTAAAATACACATACACGCCGTGGGGAAGTCTAGTAGGGAATAATTTGTGCACATATTATTTATACTGAAGCTAATGTCCTCCTTTGCTGTACCTGTTTTGAAAGTGTTTCTTTCAGTTTCTGTGCAGTGCCTGAAGGAAGCGAGAATGACATGAGATTTGTGTACTGTGCTTCCTGCATCTGCTACATGCTCAGTGACTGGTCAGGGATGGATATGGAAAAGTCAATCGAATACATTAGGAGAAGCATGGTAAGTACTGTTTATTTAGACTGTGGCGCGCATTCACCTATTGGTTGAAAGACTGGATGTACTTCCTGACCAGTGACATACTTCCTGTCCAGCCAGGAACATGTCACTGTGGGGGGCGGGGCGCATAGTTATGCTTATTAACCTGTCAGCGCACTCTGTGAAATGAAAACTAACTTAAATGGTACCTTATTTTGATGGCTTAGGAAAATCAGAAAAATATCTGCAGAGCTGCAGTGCTATAAATATATTATGGTGCAGCCTTCACTGATAATAATGCCCTTTTGCTGGTTTTTCCTTCTTGCTGTCTAAGGTATCTGCTCAACAAGTCAGCAAATCAGTTTGGCCTCTCAGCCATCTCCACAAAGGACAGGTCCAAGGAAAAAAAAAATCTAATTACCTGGGGCTTCCTCCAGCCCCTGGCAGCCGATCTGTCCCTCACCACAACTCCAGTGTCCTGGGGTCCCCTCCGCTGCAGATGCCAACCCTGCCAGGTCAGCATCTTCTGCACTTCAGGAGTGCATGGCTGTGCAGAACGCTCCCGGCCACGTGATCGCACAGGCGCAAAGGATACCGACCTGGCAAGGTCGGCATCTGCAGTGGAGGGGACCCCAGGACACCAGAGCTGCGGTAAGAGACAGATCAACTGCCAGGGGCTGGAGGAAGCCCCAGGTAAGTAGATTTTTTTTTCCTTTTCATCTATCCTTTAAATGTTCTTCTTGGTTTATTGCAGATCAGTAAAAAGCCTTCCTCACTGACTCTTTATAAGATGTTGCCAAGGTGCTAATCATCACAGTTACATTTACAAGCAGGTATCCTCTGTGGTTACCCGAGATTGGGATTTCATAGAGTTGCAGTCCTGGAACACCAGCCAGTAATTGCCAGGCATTCTCCACATATCTGTGACATCTGTCAGCCTCAAACCTGTTTATTTTACATTTCTTTTAACAATGCTTGTGCATGATTCAAGTGAGAGAAAATTTCTGCTCATCACGCGGGAGTTGCTTTTCTTTTTTTTATTATCTTCCTTTATTTATAAAGTGACTAAATGTAACCCTGCAATGACAGCACCCTTCAGTTATGTGTATAAAATTACAGATTGTTACCTGAAACAGTTAGACGTGATTATTTCAGGTAATGGTTTGTTCCATGGCTTACAGTGTGATTGGCCTTTTTGGGAACAACAGTAAACATTCTAGCATTTTCTCACTTGCAGTATGGCTTAGTCCTAGAAATTCTGCAGCAGGCTCTTGGTGATGCTTACTAGTAGTGAAGGCGATTGAAAATGTCTGTCAGTACCGGTAATATCATTAGTGTGCGTCATTCGGTGCCAGTGAAGCAGCATCAGCACCAGCTGAAAAGTCAGTGCAAGCAGATTGTTTTTTGTTTTTTCCCCAGCGCTTCCATTGTGTCACTGAACTATACACCTAAAATGTGTGCATGGCTTTGTGTGCCATCCTATCTCCATGTCGTGTCAGCTTATCTTGCATCAGTAAAGAACACTGGGCTAAATTTATCAAGAGTGTCTGAGACAAAATATTGGTAGGTTTTTAGAAATCCATGCAGAACTGTCCCAGGCATCTTAAGAAATCATTAGATAGTGCAGATTCCTTCTAAAACTGTTGTAACATAGGAGGAACTAGGATGGTCTCAGACAGTTCAGTGTGTGAGGGGAATTGCCGTTGCTGAGGTAACCAAAACACCTGCTGTACTGATAGCAGCAGGCTCTGAGGAGGAATCCAGCAGGGAGGAGGAGCACATCATAAATCATGTCTAGCCTGCACCCTGCAATCATGTCTACCTGCAGTTCTATACCTGTAGAACTGCTATCAAGCACTTCTTAATCTGCAGCAGTTTAGGGATGGATTTGCACTTTTCTTAACTGTAGTGCAGCTCTAGAAATTCATGCTAAATTGCCACTATTACCTAGGACTTAAGAAGGTTCTTATTATCGCGCAGAACGGTTCTCCCTGCTGGTTAGAACAGATTAAGAAGAAAAAGCTGTCGGTAATGCATTGATAAATCTCCCCTTCTGGCTTCTGGCGGTGTCTCGCATGCAGGAAAGCATTTAGTGTCTATTGGTGGCATTCGTTGTTTCTCACCACCATTGGGTGACTCCGGAGGCGTGGCGGTAAGCAGCCCTGGAAGCAGCACGTTGCTTCTAGGGCTGGATGAAAGTGGTAAATAAGAATAAAACAGGTTGTTTGCCCATATTGATATCTGACCTCAAAGTGCATTGTACTCAACCAGCCACTCTGCTGGAAGCCACTCTTTTGTGTGATGCACTGTTGCTTGGCTATAGCCGAGTGCCATGTATTATTGAATGAGTAGTGGAAGAAGGATGACAGCAGCTTTCAATGGGCGGGGAGAGCATAAGAACAATTTGCTCACTCGTCCCTTGTGCGTCAGTATCTCAAACAATCTCTAAAGGCTCATACACACGTCGGATTTTTACAAACGACCAGTCCTTTGGACGTCAAATCGGGCGTTTGTACAGTCGGTCGTTCAGCTGATAACGCTGGTTTTGACGGATCCGCCTGGTCAGATCCTTTCAAAAGCAGCGTTATCAGCTGAACGACCGACTGTACAAACGCCCGATTTGACATCCAAACGACCGGTCGTTTGGAAAAACTTGACGTGTGTATGCAGGCTTTCTCAACCAGGGTTCCTTGAGTACTCTGCAGGGGTTCCTTGGCATTCTCCCCCATCCTTGTGGGAAGTATGATAGAGAGCACACTATAACACGGGGAAATGTAAAAAAAAAAAAAAACCATTAAAATTAGAATAATAATGAGCACATTACTAAAAAGCACTAGAATAAGGAGTCAGTATAAGGCAATATCACTGAGCCCTGCTGCGCAGCTGACGTGCTGTGTTGCTATGTGGGGGAGGGGGTGACGAGTGGCGCATGTGTGACATCACACAGTGGGTGGGGGAGTGGCGCAAACAATGGGGTCGTCGTGGGGGGGGGAGGGATTTGGGGAGAATCGCTAGATCCGTCCGGATCACTTGCGGGTTGAGTGTCGGGTGCCATATAAACGCTTGATGTGTGCAAGTCTTACTGATGTGTGTCCCCTCTAGCTTGTACGAGGCTTAACTTTCACTGAGAACTAATAAGGGCTGATAAAACTTTATCTAGCTAAAGGCGGCCACACACCATACCATTTTTAAATATCCGTTCAATTTAAGAATTGCAATCAATTTTTCTGACTGATTGTAACATTTCAAAAATATGACCAATGTACCACACACCTATGTTAAATTTTTCCCCAATTATGATAAAAATGATTGGAAACTCTGAGAAAATTGCTTGGGTGTGTATATTAATAAATTGACAATCTAACACACACCGTACAATCTTTAGAGTAATTGAAGAAAAATATCTGAAAAACACGGGAAATCCGATCAGATTTTTCAGTCGAATGAAAAAAAAAGCTTTGGACTTTTTCGGGAAATCCGATCGTTTTTATCGAATTGCCGTAAAATCGGATCATTTTATTGTATCGTGCATGGCCAAGATCCGATCGGATTTACCGCTTTTTTCGATTTAAATCTATCCGGAATGCCAGATATTTCTCTTCAATTTCTACTAAAGATTGTATGGTGTGTTGGATTGTTAAAGGGGAACTGAAGTGAGAGTGATATGGTTATCTATTTTTAGAGAATACCAGTTGCCTGGCTGTCCTGCTGATCTATTTGGCTATAATAGTGTCTGAATCAGAGAGGTCCAGGCCCACCTGCACTCCCCTCCAGGTATCGCGCATTGGCCTTGGGGCCCCGGCCAGTGAGAGAGGTCCGGGGCCCCTGGCCATCGTGCGAACCAATCGTGTGTTTTTAAACGTTTTTTTTCAGCTGTAGGACATGGCGGACAGGTGAGCGGTTAGGGAGGGACCCCTGTGGGAGGGATGCCTGCACGGGGCGGTCCTGCTAGCGACGCAATCTTGCGATTTGCGTCCAACTGAAGCCTCCCACCTGAATGCTAATGGCTGCTAGATGTGGTATGGCAGGTAAAGGGTGTATGACAGTGCATCCTGATTGGCTGACGAGCACCTGCTGACGACTCAAATGTAGCTGCATGCATGTATTGCTGTGTTCTATTGCTTGTGTGTGTCGAATTTAGCATTCAGTATGGAGGCAGTGTTGGTGGGTTTTCTGGATGTGAGAGGTCCAGAGCCTGGGTGTGAGAGGTCCAGGCCCACCTGCACTCCCCTCCAGGTATCGCGCATTGGCCTTGGGGCCCCGGCCAGTGAGAGAGGTCCGGGGCCCCTGGCCATCGTGCGAACCAATCGTGTGTTTTTAAGTGTCTGAATCACACCAGAAACAAGCATGCAGCTAATCTTATCAGATCTGACTATAATGTCAGAAACACCTGATGTGCTGCATGCTTGTTCAGGGGCTGTGGCTAAAAGTATTAGAGGCAGTGGATCAGCAGGATAGCCAGGCAAACTGGTATTGCTTAGAAGTAAACATATATGGCAGCCTCCACGTGTCTCTCACTTCAGTTGCCCTTTAATTTATTAATATACACACCCTAGCAATTTTCTCTGAGTTTCCAATCATTTTTATCATAATTGAGGAAAAAATTGAACATAGGTGTGTGGTACATTGGTCATATTTTTGAAATGTTACTATCAGTCAGAAAAATTGATTGAAATGTTTAAATTGAACAGATATTTAAAAAATTGTATGGTGTGTGTGTGGCCACCTTTAGAAATACTTCTAAGAGGTGGGGCTGTAAGTTCAGTAGTTTAGGATTTGTGTGGGAGCTGAAAAAACATGAAAAACTCATCCTTCACCTGAGAAAGTAAAGGTTTTAATCCTGCGATTTTAATTTCTTAACTAATAAATACAAAATAGGACTGTGGAATGTCAGGAAAATCCTATACAGGCCCACCAACAGTGTATGTTTTGTGGAAATCCACAGAGGTAATCAGTTCTGCTGAAACGCTAATTACCTCACCTGTGAGTCTATGCATTTCCTGCAAAACATGCACTGTCGGTAGGCCTTGAGGACAGTGTTGGGGAACTGTGCTATATAGGATTAAGAGAATTCTTTCTTCAGTTTATTGTCATTTCAGGTGTGATTTTAATAGAAATGTGTAGTGCTCTGTAAATGCAGAGACTTGACTCCTCCGTGTTCATAATGCCAGGAATACACGAGTTGACCTGGTGGCTCGATTAGCCGCCGGATCGACTCCTGCCGTGTCCCCGCGGCCGCCCGGATCGATTCCCGTTCGTCCCCGCAGGCACTTCCTTATCAGCGGTTCGTTTTCTTCCATTGTCCGCCCACGGGGATCGAGCGCGGAATCGATCCGCCGCGTGATCGGACACGTCGGAAATAATCAATCGAGCCATCAGCGGCTCGATTGATAAGGAAGAACCGCACCGTCTATTCCCAGCATTATGCGGGCGGACAATGGAAGCAAACAAACCGCTGATAAGGAAGTGCCCGCGGGGACGAGCGGGAATCGATCCGGGCGTCGATCCGGAGTCTAATTGAGTCGCCGGGTCGACTCGTGTATTCCCAGCATAAGTCTGCTTTACACAAAGTATGTCAGTCTACACAGTGTATTTGGATGCCTGTCATCTATATTGATAGGATACACTAGTATTGTTTAATCCTGATCTTTTGCAACTGCTCAGAACACCAGCTTGCTTTGTTTTGTGTCCTGTTCCATATGCAAATGGTGGTGCCTCCCGCCCTTTGTGACTTGCTAGGTTTTTATGTTTTGCATATAATTTTCAAAGGTAGAACATGATATGACGGCATTCTATGAAGGTGTACAGTGTTTCATTGTTCTTTTATCTTACACGGTATGTAGTGTGCAGTTATCACGCGTTCTATTTTGTTACTTGTCTTCATTCAGAATAGTAATTTGCAAGCCGCTGTCTAAAGTTCCAGGTTGGAAGACAGGCGGTATTGTCATGGCTTGCAAACTAGTCTTTGCAGTATGGAAATGCTTGCACAGAACAATAGGTATTTTATTTAGTGTTATCACATTGTAGATACTGTAGCATGGTGGGTGATGCTCACCAGTGGCTGTGCTAATGTGTATGGGTGATTTGTTTCTGGAAAGGTTAAAGTGAACCCACGGTGGTTCAAAAACAAAAATTAGATATTTAGCCAGGGAGAGGGAAAACTGAATAGTGCAGAGGCTTCCCATATGCTCCTCAACCCCACTATTGTCACACACAGACCCTCTGAATATATCCCACAAGAGTTTGTCACATATGTTCTTGTAGCGGTCCCTGCCGCGTAGGGCGCAGCTGTAGCGGTCCCTGCCGCGTAGGGCGCAGCTGTAGCGGTCCCTGCCGCGTAGGGCGCAGCTGTAGCGGTCCCTGCCGCGTAGGGCGCAGCTGTAGCGGTCCCTGCCGCGTAGGGCGCAGCTGTAGCGGTCCCTGCCGTTGTTTTTTTTTAAACTTGTTACAATTTGCTATTTAACTTGGGAACTTCTTATTCGGTATGGCTCGTACAGGCCGCACATACAGGAATAGGCATTATTGAATACACTGGTTATTTCCAGTTAATCTTTAAGCCCCGTTTAATGAACCCATAGAATCGCTATACGATAAGCAGGGTTGCAGAAAGCCATGCTTTTTGATAGCTACCCTTTAACAATGAGACAGGCAAAAGGGCGCTGAACAATTGGGCTTTGCCATAGGCTGTAAGGGGAATTACAGCTAGAACTGCACTCAGAGGGTAATTTGGGCGCCGGCAAAAGACAGAGCCCAGATTACAAATAAAACCAGTGCAATTCAGGCAGACAAATTGCATCTTTCCCGAGTCCATGGAGGAGGAATAGTAAGTAACGATGCCAGAAATATGCAATAGCAGGGTGAGGCGTTGTTCGGCATAACCCTGTGTCCTAATTTTCTTGTGTGCTGGTAGTGTACAAGCCTAAAAAATATAAATTGTTGTAGAGTATCAGGTTTACACAATAAAGGGAACCTAAGGTGAGAGGGCTGTGGAGGCTGCCATATGTGTTTTCTTGTAAACAAAACCAGTTGCCTGGCAGCCCTGTTGATCTTCTGGCATAAGTAGTGTCTGAGTCAAAACCCTGGAACAAGCATATGTCTGATCCAGTAAAACCTGAGTCACTTGAGTACCTGATTTGCTGCATGCTTGCTTGGGATCTATGGCTAAAAGTATTAGAGGCTGATGATTAGCAGGACAGCCATGCAACTGGTATTGTTTAAAGGGATACTGTAGGGGGGTCGGGGGAAAATGAGTTGAACTTACCCGGGGCTTCTAATGGTCCCCCGCAGGCATCCTGTGCCCGTGTAGCCACTCACCGATGCTCTGGCCCCGCCTCCGGTTCACTTCTGGAATTTCAGACTTTAAAGTCTGAAAACCACTGCGCCTGCGTTGCCATGTCCTCGCTCCCACTAATGTCCCCAGGAGCGTACTGTGCAGGTACAGACCATACTGGGCCTACGCAGTATGCTCCTGGTGACATCAGCGGGATCGAGGACACGGCAACGCAGGCACAGTGGTTTTAAGTGGTTTTCAGACTTTAAAGTCTGAAATTCCAGAAGTGAACCGGAGGCGGGGCCGGAGCATCGGTGAGTGGCTGCACGGGCACAGCATGTCTGTGGGGGATCATTAGAAGCCCCGGGTAACTTCAACTCATTTTCCCCCGACCCCCTACAGTATGCCTTTAAAGGGCAACCGAAGTAAGAGGGATATGGAGGTTGCTATATTTATTTCCTTTTAAAGAGACACTGAAGCGAGACTAAATCTCGCTTCAGCTCTCATATATAGCAGGGGCACGTGTGCCCCTGCTAAAACGCCGATATCCCGCGGCTAAACGGGGGTCCCTTCACCCCCAACCCACCCCCCGCAAAAGTTGGTCGCTAGGTTGGTCGTAGATTAGCCCTTCCTGGAGGCAGGGCTAACGGCTGCAGCCCTGCCTGCAGTCGTGTCTATCAGACGCGCATCGCCGCCTCTCCCCCGCCCCTCTCAGTGAAGGAAGACTGAGAGGGGCGGGGGAGAGGCGGAGATACGCGTCTGACAGACGCGCGTGGAGCAGGGCCGAGGCGGCTAGCCCTGCCTCAATGCGGAAGCGCTCCCCCGCATTACGGAGGGGATTTGGGGGGACAGGGACCCCCGTTAAGCCGCGGGATGGCAGTGTTTTAGCAGGGGCACAAGTGCCCCTGCTATATATGAGGTCTGAAGCGAGATCTATTCTCGCTTCAGACTCTCTTTAAGCAATAACAGTTGCCTGGCTGTCCTGCTGATCCTCTACCTCTAATACTTTTAGCCATAGGCCCTGAACAAGCATGCAGCAGATCAGGTGTTTCTGACATTATTGTTACATCTGATAAGATTAGCTGCATGCTTGTTTCTGGTGTGATTCAGCCCCTGTCGCAGACAAATAGAGCAGCAGGGCTGCCAGGCAACTGGTGTTGTTTAGAAGGAAATTAATATGGCAGCCCCTCTTTCTTCTCACTTCAGTTGTCCTTTAAAAGGAAATAAATATGGCAGCCTCCATATCCCTCTCTCCTCGGGTTCCCTTTAACCTGCCTGTAATTACAGTCCTGCCTTTAATATGTGCAAGCAGGGCCCTCTGACTTCAGAGACTGCCAGGGAGACTCCAAGTATCGTTGGTCAAAATCTGTATTTTTTTTCTTTGTTTTTTTAGACATATGAAAACGCGCTGGGCCAAGGAGCTGGTCTGGAAGCTCATGGTAAGATTTCTTTTATTTATTCCATAATTTCATCTTCTTCCTGTCTATGTCCCCTTCCTTTACTTCTAGCTTCTATGAACCCCTTTACCAGCCTGGCCAGTCTCCTTTCATCCTTACTGACTCTCTCATTTCAGCACAGGCACAAGCCCCTTCTGTTCCAGCATCACTTTTATCTCATGAAACGTGCAGTTCAGCAGTGTTATTATTGGTCTAGGGCCATTTGTCTCAGGAATCCCAGTAAAGAAAATGAATGTGGGAATGGGATATTTGCACTTTGTGCCAGGGCAGCAAAACAAAATTGTCTGTCCAAAATTGGACATGTTTTATCCAAACAGCTATGTTAAAAAAGAACTTGTGTTTAAAGTCCAGGTCCTGGCACAGATCTGAACATCCCATGTAACAGCTTAGTCAGCAGAGTGGCCAAATGTTGCCTTATTGTGTCACTTGAGGTTTCTACAGCTAAACGTTCGTATTTGTATTGTCTGAATCAACCCACATGAAGTAAATAAAGGACAACTGAAGTGAGAAGAATATGGAGGCTACTATATTTACCGGTATTTCCTTTTAACCACTTGAGGACCCACCCTTTACCCCCCCCCCCCCCCCCTTAAGGACCAGCGCTGTTTGTTGGGATCTGTGCTGGGTGGGCTCTGCAGCCCCCAGCACAGATCAGCGGGCACGCAGAGTGATCAGATCGCCCCCCTTTTTTCCCCCCTGTGGGGATGATGTGCAGGGGGGGTCTGATCGCTCCTGCCTGCAGGCATGTTGCGGGGGGGCACCTCAAAGCCCCCCTCCGCGGCGAAATTCCCCCCCTCCCTCTCCTACCTGTCATGCCCAGTGATCGGGGCTGCACAGGACGCTATCCGTCCTGTGCAGCCAGTGACAGGACGTCCCCTGTCACATGGCGGCGATCCCTGGCCGCTGATTGGCCGGGGATCGCCGATCTGCCTTAGCAGCGCCGTACAATGTAAACAAAGCAGATTATTTCCGCTTGTGTTTACATTTAGCCTGCGAGCCACCATCGGCGGCCCGCAGGCTATTCACGGAGCCCCCCGCCGTGAATTGACAGGAAGCAGCCGCTCGCGCGAGCGGCTGCTTTCTGATTGATCAGCCTGCAGCTGTTGACGCAGTACTGCGTCGCTGGTCCTGCAGCTGCCACTTTGCCGACGCACGGTATAAGCGTGCGGTCGGCAAGTGGTTAAACAATACCAGTTGCCTTGCAGCCCTGCTGATCTGTTTGGCTACAGTAGTGTCTGAATCCCACCAGAAACAAGCATGCCGCGAATCTTGTCAGATCTGACAATGTCAGAAACACCTGATATGCTGCATGCTTGTTCAGGGTCTATGGCTAAAAGTATTTGAGGCAGAGGATCAGCACGGCTGCCAGACAACTGGTATTACTTAAAAGCAAAGAAATATGGCAGCCTCCATATACCTCTCACTTCATTTTTCCTTCGACAGCAGGCTCTGTGGTTTTCTGCTTAGCTCAGCATCATTCTGCTGTTCAGGCAGCAAGGGGCGGGGCACAGACAGAAAAGAGAGCAGTGCAGTCTGCACTTCTGGCAGTCTACAGGAAGTGTCTGTGGAAGGGGCTCCTGTCCAGGTAACATAACTCTTTCCGTACCGGACTGTTCTGGCCTTTAAGGACCAGAACCATCCTTTCTCTGTTTTGCTGTGTGATTACTGTGTGGCTCGCGCAACGAAATACGGAAGCTCTGCCGTCAGTAGGATAGAACAATGGCCCAAACGGCAAGGGTGATGTGAATGTGCAGCATGGCTGATTGAAATCTACGCCCCCAAATGAGGTGTATATTTCAATCATCGAGGCCTGGAAGCGGTTCCCGCCTTCATCCCTTACCGTCTCCGTAAGCTGACTGGAGGGAAGGGACGCAGGTGGGGAGCGGCGGTAAATGACAGCCTGGATGTAAACAGTCGGCTAGCGACAAGCTGCATGTCGCTAGCAGAGCGCAGGGGGCCTGGGAAGGGGGGCACAGTATAGTAACAGAGGCTGGTTCTGCATACAATGACCAGCCTCTGTGTCCTAATAGCATTCTAAAAACCCACCTCGGGTTCTCTTTTTAAAGTGATGTATGTTGCATCAGTAAACGAGTAGCGTATCCACAAATAAAATACAGAGCTACTGCAAGGGTAGAGCAGGCTGTTTATTTTTTTTTTTCCTGAACTAAAAATACTGAACTGATGCAACCTGTTCAGAAACTTTTTTTTTTTTTTTTTTTTTTTAATTTGCTGAGAGTCCATTACAAGATAAAAATATACTGTAACTGCGCTCGGTAGCGCCACACCACGGCCCCCACGGGTAATAGATGATGAGACCAAAAAGGAGTTGTGAGGTACTTTTTCATTCAAGACGGTTTTACACTAGATTTTGGCTTTGTGGTGCAATACGATGCTCCTGTCTCATTGTACTGCAACGCCAAAAATGTACTGCAATGCCGACAGGGTCAAAAAGTGATGGTTAAAGAGACAATGAAGCGAAAAAAAAAATTGATATGATTTGTATTTATAGTGCAGCTAAGAAATAAAACATTAGGAGCACAGATATGAGTCTCATATTGTTTCCAGTACAGGAAGAGTTAAGAAACTCCAGTTGCAAAAGAGCATATCTGAGCTCCACTACTTAAGCTTATTATCTCAAGTGTCTGGAACTGTATTGTTTTTTTTTCCCTGCAGAGAACAGTTCAAAAGTTCACAAGCCTGCTCTGTAAAATTATTTAGAATGCAGAGTAGTGTGTAAACGGCAAATATTAGAGAATGATGCAATGTAATAAAAAAAACACTGTAACTGAAAACTAAAAATATGAGAATATTTTCTTTGATACTAATGTTGTAGTAATTATCCGTACTACACAATTAATTCATTATATCATCTTTTTTTTTACTTCAGTGTCTCTTTAAAAGCCAGTAATATTAGTAAGGACACCCCAAGGCGAGAGTGATATGGAGGCTGCCATTTTCATCTCCCTGTAAACAATACTAGTTGCCTGGCAGTCCTGTTGTTTTTCTGACACACCTACATAGTGTCTGAGTCAGAACCCTGCAACAAGCATATGGCTAATCCAGGTAAACGTGAGGCAGCTGAGTCAGAGTACCCGATCTGCTACATGCTTGTTCAGGGTCCATGGCAAAAAGTATTAGAGGCAGAGGATCAGTAAGACTGCCAGGCAACTGGTGGTGTTTAAAAGAAAATGAATATGGCAGCCTCCATATCACTCTCACCTCGAGTTCCCTTTGTGTGTGATGGCTGCTTACCTTCTGGGATGTGATCATTATTGACCTTTTCAGTCAGAAATCTAAAGTGTGTAGAAATGTCCCCTGACATTGCAGGCTTCCCCTCTGGAGATCAACCCACTCAGATTGCTGTCCTGCAGTGCCCTTTGTCCCTGTAGGAATATTGAAGGTGTGTACACAGATTAACTGTCTCTTTCATTGCTTTGGTCAGGTGGATCCACATTTTGTGGAATAGCTTCACTTTGTCTTATGGGAAAACTTAAAGATGTATTTTCTGAGAGAGAACTAAATCGAATACGAAGGTGGTGCATCATGAGACAGCAGAACGGCTATCATGGAAGACCCAACAAACCTGTGGACACCTGTTACTCCTTTTGGGTGGGAGCAACTTTAAGGGTAAAAACTTGCACAATACCACAAGCTTTGAAGGTAGAACAGAAAAATGGTTCAAATAAGGTTTTTGATGAGTTCTTTTCTCCTTTATTTCAGCTCTTGGACATCTTCAAATATACAAATTTTGAGAAAAACAGAAATTTTATCTTGTCCACGCAAGACCGCCTTGTTGGAGGCTTTGCTAAATGGCCAGATAGTCACCCAGGTAATGCATGATTTGTTCAGTCCTTTCTGATACATGAGTTGGGTTGTGGTAACAGAGGCAAGCCAGGAAGCACAGAGCCTATGCAGAGGGGCCACCCCTGTGCAGACGAGGTGCCCTTCCTACTTGTTGTTATGGTGCCTATAGGAGGCCCTGTATAAATACTGTTCATGCAGAGAGGTCAGCTTTAGTAGAGGTGGGTGGTCTGAGTTTTGGGCAGATTTTGGGTTAGGCTGCATTTCCATATGTGTGATTTTCCTGCGAATGTTCTAAACATAAATACACATTAGCATGCAAGCCAATGATTGTGAATGAGCTAGTTTCCATTTCTTGCTAATTTACATATGCGATTAATTGCAAGGAAAAAAAAATGACAACCTGCTACATTTTTTAGCATTCCATTTGCAATTTACTGCATACAATGCAAAAAAAAAAAAACACCTACAATGTGGTGTTTTTTTTTTTTTTTTTTTTTTTTTTTTTATGCACCAATAGGAACTTGCCATGTTGTCACTTGGCAATAAAAGTTGAGATTTTTTTTTTCAACAATAATGCCTCTTGTATATCAACTTACTATCTTTTGGGAGGCACCAATGTCATTTCCCATCAAAAAATTACTTGCTGGTTGAGTAAAAGTAACTTTTTTTTAAGTCAAAAATTGCCAGGGGTATTACTAATTATGGGCAGCACTGTATGTGCAGCCACTATAGATAACCAGGAATAGGTGCCCCAGTATAGTTAGCAGGTATAGGTACCCCAATATAGTTAGCAGGTATAGTTGCCCCAGCATATGTTGTAGCTGTAGGAGCTCCCAGTATAGGTAGCAGGCGGGGGGGGGGGGGGGGGGGCGACATCATCCTCTCTCCCTCCACCTGGACCCCCCTCCTGTTAACCCATTGACTCCTGCCTTCTGTACTTAGAGGAACTCCAGTGAAAATAATGTAATAAAAAAAGTGCTTAATTTTTACAATAATTATGTGTAAATGATTTAGTCAGTGTTTGCCCATTGTAAAATCTTTTAAATCCCTGATTTACAGTCTGACATTTATTACATGGTGACATTTTTACTGTTGGCAGGTGATGTAGCTGCTGCATGCTTTTTTTGCAGTTGGAAACAGCTGTAAACAGCTATTTCCCACAATGCAACAAGGTTCCCAGACCGGAAACTGCCAGGAGTACCACGGTCCTCAGTTTCTTGTGGGAGGGGTTTCACCACAATATCAGTCATACAGCGCCCCCTGATGGTCTGTTTGTGAAAAGGAATAGATTTCTCATGTAAAAGGGGGTATCAGCTACTGATTGGGATAAAGTTCAATTCTTGGTCGGAGTTTCTCTTTAAGTTGATAGTAACTCTGATTCTGTAGATGTACCAGAACAATAGCATTTTCTACAAATGACTTACTGTATATATGTAATCACTTGTATATCTTTGTCTAGATGCCTTGCATGCATACTTTGGGATCTGTGGCCTTTCACTGATGGGAGAGTCTGGCATTAATGAAATCCACCCAGCACTGAATGTAAGCCTAAAAACTTTCAAACATCTCCAGCAGCTCCATGAAACCTGGAAAGCTATGAACTGTGCAGAGAGTTCAAACCACGTGCATCACGTCATCACCTGACTGCCACGAACGGGGTCACAGGGTGGGAGGGTCTAAGCCCTTCGTCAAGCCATGTATTAACCAAGTGAGCTTCTTTTGTACTGGAGTCGTTCGATCAAAGTGTTTGTTTTGGTTAGTAGCACTGCATTGTCAAAGAGCCTTCATACCACTCCCATACCTCAGTAAAAACTTAGCTTATGAAATAAAACGTATTATTTAAAAGTGATCCCTTCAGCATTATGTGAAATAAATGTCATGAACATTTCGGATGCAACGTAGACGTTTATGCCAATCTGCAGTCTTTTAGAAAGTGGGGCTCCTACACTATATACCAGCCAACATTATGGAAAGAGCAACCATTGCCATAGCCTTCACATGGATGCTAATGACTAAACAAGACTCTGCTTTGGACTTCAGCTCTAGACTTGACACTGCACACTGAATCCAATTATTGATTTGTACCTCACAATACTTATTTGGCTTAGTCACATTTAGTGCACGCACAGCCACCTGCTAAAAAGATGTCTAAATTCTGTGAAAGCCGTCAAAGAAGATCTTTCTAAGCAGTATTTGCTTCTATGCTTTCCAAAAGGCATCACACACTGCAAACTTGGTATTAAAACACAACTTTGTTTTTCATGAAAAAAAGATTGTCTTCATGCCTGGAAGAGTCAAGTACATGCACAGTTATTTGAATATGAAAAGGTTGAACTCTGTGGCTGGTCCTATGTGTCGGCATGTCAAGGCTGTGTGATCTGAGCAGAAAGAAGCACTGCTCTCTTGGGGCGGTAGGGCTACCCTACTCTGGTTTGGAAAAGCTGATTGGCATAGGTTAGAGGGGTCAACTCATGGTTTTTTAGGGTCTCAGGTCCCAGGTTGCATATTTGCTGCTTTCACAGTGCAGATAAAGATGGTGAAAGTACTAACCTGAAAATATTTAGCATTTTAGCTGACAGAACACTCTGAAAAGGGGAAGAATACTGATCACACTCCAAAAGGAAATGCCCTGTAAGTACGTACTAAAATTACTTTTATTAGGTATGTGTTAAATATGCCAACAATATGCAAGCATGTATAAAATGTGCAACACCTTAAGACCAGTTCCTGGGAGGTTGATAAATATGAACTGTGAAAGACCCCACCCTTACACCTGATGAATTCCAAGGGGTATGCCTAGTCTTGCTAAAAATTCCCTCTGTTTGTGTACCTACTAAGGAACATTGTTCAGATTTCCTTGGCATCTACGCCAGTATATCGGATGGAAATAATGGCACTGGTCCTACGGGACAGTGCAATGTGGGTGCTCACTGTGCTGCCATACACCAACTACCTAACATGTTTCGCCTTGAGACAGGGCTTCCTCAGAGGAACACCAGGGTGTACATGTAAGACAAATATACAAACAACTACCACCACAGGTATAGTGACTGTCTCAGTGCATGCAATTTGCTCCAGTAAGCATTGTAGCTGCCATTCATTTTAGACTGTATCATGTTAATTAATCATACTGTATTTTTGTTTAAATGTTAAATATCTTTACCATCTTGTATTGTCAATCTTGTAGACTTAAAGGAGTTATCAGGCAAAAAAAAAAAAAAAGTTTTTCACTTACCTGGGGCTTCTACCAGCCCCATGCAGCCATCCTGTGCCCTCGTAGTCACTCACTGCTGCTCTGGTCCCCCTCCGTCAGCTAGTTTAGTTTCGGCGAGACGCATTTCGTACATTTTTACGCATTCCCGCTGGTGCAGGAACATTAACACATAAATTTTTACGCGTTAGTGTTTTTACGTGTTGAACCACCAACGCGTAAAAATGTATGTGTTAATGTTCCTGCATCAGCGGGAATGCGTAAAAATGTACGTAATGCGGCCCGCCAACCCCGAGGTCGGCTAAAACTAAACTAGCTGACGGAGGGGGGCCAGAGCAGCAGTAAGACTACGAGTGCACCGGATGGCTGCATGGGGCTATTAGAAGCCCCAGGTAAGTGCCTGATAACTCCTTTAAAGATTATGAGGTCCTGGCAGTTTTTAGCTACTCTTTAGTCAGTCGTCGGGATCACATGACCTACCGTGAAAATTGCACAAAAAGAAAACTTGGAGATGGCTCAGCGGAAGTGCTTTTTTTTTTTTCTCAAGCATGCTTCACAAAATACTGCCCGAAAGTTGATTGGCAGCCTCCATATCCCTCTCACTTCAGGTGCCCTTGAAGTATAGAGGAAAGGCTATCTGAAAGACACAATTCCTGCTTCAATCAGTAAAATTAATGAATAGTTTGTCTGCTCTCAAGGTCAGCCGCTGCACTCCAGTCAGTGTAATGGATGAGTTGCTCTGAGTCCGCTGAGGCATGGAACCGAAGAGGTGTTGAATCTTTTTCTTCAGTGTAATGATTACACTGTACTGCATACTCCTCTCTCACTGAATGTATCCATTTTACCAGAATAAGAACCTTAACCACTTGACAGGGATGCTTAGAGGAAACCTGAAGCGAGAAAGATATGGAGGCTGCCATATTTATTTCCTTTTAAACAATTCCATTTGCCTGGCAGCCCTGCTGATCCACAATGGCTGCATAGTGTAATTAGGGGCTCTACCTCTGACACAGGAGACCAGGGTTTAAATCGTGGCTCTTCCTGTTCAGTAAGCCAGCACCTATTCCTTGGGCTAGACTCCCTACTCCCTCCCACCAAGAGAAAAATGCAATATAAGTGTTATTTGGCCACAGTAGTGTCTGAATCACACCAGAAACAAGTATGCAGCTAATCAACACCTGATCTGCTGCATGCTTGTTCAGGGCCTATGGCTAAAAGTATTAGAGCCGAAAGATCAGCCAGGTAACTGATATTGCTTAAAGGATACCTGAGGTGACATGATGAGATAGACATGTGTATGTAGAGTGCCTAGCATGCAAATAACTATGCTGTGTTCTTTTTTTTTTAAAAAAAATTTCTTTCTCTGAAAGAGTTAAATATCAGGTATGTGTAACGATCGGTGTCAGCACGCAGAGAGAATCTGATTATTGGTGATCTGCAGTATCACCAAGAATACAGATCTATACCTGATTATGGATGATCTGCAGAATCACCAATAATACAGATATAGTGCTAACCTCTGGACACCTCTAGATATATATGGTGAGTGTTTGGTGTAACAGTATGACTTTGAGCAACCCACCTGATGAACAGGTGACCCTAAGCAGTACAGAAGACACTGCTATGGAGAGTACAGAAACCTTCCAGCAGCCTGAGACTCTCCAAGGGGTGGAGTCAGGCTGAAGGTAGGAAGGACCAGAGAGTGAGTGACACCTGAAGTTGGATGTCACTGACTGATCTGGGAGACTATCTCTTAAGTGGAGAGAGAGATAGCTCTCGAGGTCGGGCAAGCCAGGTCGGCACAGACAGATAAAGTATAAAGACAGAAGGCTGATTCGGTATCCAAGTCAGGCAGGGTTTGGCAACGTGATATCAGATATGCGTGGTATCGAATCAGAAAGCAGAGGGATAGTCAGGAAAGCAATAGGTCATAACAAATATCAAACAATGCCTAGTCTTGGGTGTGCGGTCCGTGGTCTCTACACCCTGGAACTAGTCTGATGAATAACAGAATGATAACACAAGTTCCCTAGTCTTGGGTGTGAGGTCCGTGGTCTCTACACCCTGGAACTAGTCTGATGTATAACAGAATGATAACACAAGTTCCCTAGTCTTGGGTGTGAGGTCCGTGGTCTCTACACCCTGGAACTAGTCTGATGTATAACAGAATGATAACACAAGTTCCCTAGTCTTGGGTGTGAGGTCCGTGGTCTCTACACCCTGGAACTAGTCTGATGAATAACAGAATGATAACACAAGTTCCCTAGTCTTGGGTGCGAGGTCCGTGGTCTCTACACCCTGGAACTAGTCTGAGGTATAACAGAATAATAACACAAGTTCCCTAGTCTTGGGTGTGAGGTCCGTGGTCTCTACACCCTGGAACTAGTCTGAAGTATAACAGAATAATAACACAAGTAATCTGGCTCAGTGTGAATTCCCAGGTCCTCCTGGTTCAAACACACTGTTGGATCTGACTAAGGTCTGAGTGCTTCCACGTAGTGATCGCAACCGCAGACAACCAGCAACTGACAAGCAAGCTGTATATATAGTTGCAGGACTCTGCCGCCCCGCCCGAGCCACTCAGCCAATCAGGAGTCCAGCAGGAATCAGCTGACCATCCTGATCAGCTGGCATAAAGGTCCTGACTTCTGGCGCGCGCGTTCGTAGCTCTCCATCCAGGTGCACTAGAGATCCCAGCCGACCCAGACATGCGTTGCTGCGTGGAAACTGCCGCGCTGGACGCGGAATCAGCCGCCCTGCCGCCAGTACACGCGGCGGCTTCTCCGCGTTTTCTCACAGTATGTAAGTGGCTGACTCTGTCCTGACTCAGACAGGAAGTGACTGCAGTATGACCCTCACGGATAATAAATTCCCCTTTTTATCTCTTTCCTGCGCTAAGAAGCCATTTTCTGCTAGGAAAGTGTTTTATAGTTGGAATTTCTTATCAGTGAGGGTCACACTGCAGTCACTCTGCAGTCACTACCTGTCTGAGTCAGGACAGAGTCAGCCACTTACATACCTGATATTTAACTCTTTCAGGCAGAAAAAGAAAAAAAAAATGAGCATAGCATAGTTATTTGCATGCTAAGCAATGTACATACACATGTCTATCTCATCTTGTCACATGTCACTTCGGGTATCCTTTAAAAGGAAATAAATATTTCAGCCTCCATATCCCTCTCACTTCAGGTGTCCTTTAAGATCAACTACTTAGTCTAATACTGTATATTCATAATTTCTTTTGGTTTACCCCCTCCCATGTTTAACTCCGCCTCTCAGTCCCTGTATAGGAAAAGTTGCTCTGCATGTTTGGCATAGGAATATAACTTATTTGGTGAGCAGCCACACAGTTCTTTATCTCCAGGTCCCTTGCCAAGTACTGACCACAGAATGTGTGCTTTTTGCTGCAGTACAGATATATTATTATTTAACCAAGTAAATTAGTCTTCTTATGATTTATATGGATCTTTTTTTTTTTTTTTTTTTTTTTTAATACAATAAACTTAACTGTACAGTTACATTTCGTGTGTGTATTTTTTGTTACTCGTGTGAAATTGCCATTTTTTATGTTTATACAGTGTGAAAAAATAAGAGTTTTAAAATGCTTACTTTCGTCAGTAGTTCAAATTACTGAAAGCTTCGCCTTCTGTTTGTGAATTAATATGGTAGTAAATGTGCATAAATTAGCAATGGGAAGGTTTTATGCATTGCTCATATTTACTTAAAGTGGATCTGAGGTGAACTTTTACTCATTGCATAATTGTGTTTCTTTCCTATTATTTATAGAGCATGCCTCAAGCTAAATGCTTTTTTGTTTTTGTTTTAATACTCTAATTCCCTATAAACTAAATAAACCACGCCCACAGGTTTTCAGAGAGCCTCGGCAGTAGCAAGGGCTCATGGGAGCTCAGTCTGGGCAGGAGGAGGAGGAGGAGGTGTTACTAGCCATTGATTTCAGAGGCTGAGGGGAGGAGGGGGGATTAGGTTTTTTCACAGGCTTAGTGATCAAGATACAGATAACCCTGCCTCTGTGTAATGTTTACAAACAACATGGCTGCTGTCATTGTATCACAGGAAGAAATAATAATTTTCTATGAAAGCTGTTTGCAGCTATATTTGCTGTGTAAACTATCTAAACTTTAGATAAGATATATAGACAAGTTTCTTGTTAGTTTTTCATCTCGGAACCGCTTTAAAGCGGTATTGTCACCATAAAAATCAAATTTCAACAGCAACTGGTCTGAGTGTATTAAGTGATAAAGATGCTAATCCTGCATTCAAAAGTTTTTCTGCTGTTATGGTTTGGAGTTATCACATACTTTAGGAGCACTGGCCCTAGTGCCAAACAGTGCCAAAAAGTTGAATGCTGGGAGTTCTTTTTATCTATAATATATTCCTCCTCTTCCATTTATTTCCCTGCCTAGCTGATCACTTGTGTTTACAAGCAAGGCTGAGGTGACTCAGTGATTGGATGTGTAAATAAAAACAAGACTCTGGGAGGAGGGCAGCTAATGAATACACAATGAGCAAGAGAAGGGAGGGGGGGAAACAAGAGTCAGGGAGGATATGAGGTCAGCATTAGCTTGGCAAAATGGCCACTGCCTGCAATAGGATTTTCTGCTTTTCCTTTGTAAAATTCACAGGAATCATTGCATGGATAGCACAATACATCTGTTATGTAAGTAGAAGTAGTATTTATCTACTTATATATGTATTTTTTATTTCTAGGTTAGCATGGATGTCGCTTGTTCTTTAACCACTTCACAACTGAGGGGTTTTACCCCTTCAGCATCCAAGCAATTTTCACATTTCAGCTCCTTCCATTCATTTGCCAATAACTTTATCTCTACTTATCAGAATGAAATGTGTTAAATGTGTTTTTTTTTATCACTAATTAGGCTTACTTTGGGGGGTAAATTATGCCAAGAATTATTTTATTCTAAATGTTTTTTAATGGAAAAATAAGAAAAAAATTGGAAAAAAATCCTTATTTTTCAGTTTTCGGCCATTATAATTTTTTAATAATGCATGCTACCATAATTAAAATCCACGTAATTTATGTGCCCATTTGTACCGGTTATTACACCATTGAAATGATGTCCCTATCACAATGTCTGGCGCCAATATTTTATTAGGAAATAAAGATGCATTTTTTTCAGTTTTGCATCCATCATTAATAAAAAGCCCATAATTTATAAAGTAACAGTATTATACCATCTTGACATACATATTAAAAAAAGTTCAGTCCCTAAGAAAACTATTTATGCATTTTTTATAATTGTAAATTTATTTCATTGTATTTTTTTACAAAAAAAATAAATGTTGGTAATTATTGGGAAGTGTGGGAGGTAAGGGGTTAATTTAAAATGTAAAAACAGGTCTTTGCATTTAAAAAAAATACTTTTAGTTGTAGTTTTACTATTTGGCCACAAGATGGCCTCAGTCTTTTTTTTTTATACGTCCTGTAAGCAAAATATGTATGCTTACAGGAAGTGTACTGAAGATGGGAAACTTTTATTTATTAGAATGATCGTGCAGCTTCTCATAAAAGGCGCCGATAATTTCTACGGGGACTTAGATCAATGATTAGGAATTGCTTTCCCATTCATTGACCTCCTGGTGGGCAGATGGCAACATGAACGAGCGCACAAGTAAGCGGGAGCACGTACAGCAGTGGTAGCAACGGGAGTACGTATATTTACTCCCCTGGGCGGTTAGATGAAGTCTGCAGGGGAGTAGATATACTGTACTGGAGCTGTGAAGTGGTTAATGCTGAAAATATATTGAAAATTTCCTGACTGATTGGGTCCTGTAGTTCCTATGCCTGTGGAGTGATTGTAATTGTATTAGTCAGACCAGGTCTATGTTCCAGTAAATACCCACATGAGGTAGTCCGGGAGGAGCTGGGAGGGGACACCAGCCAGTCTTTGCCTCTGAGCACAGATCACCAGATCCCACCCATCTCCTTCCTCTGCATCTATGGCTAAGGGATTAACTCTTTGTTGCCAGCACTTTCACTCAGCAGAGTCTCGTCTCCTGTTTTTTCTTACTGTGTAAAAAAAAAAAAGTGTTTAACTTTTCCCAGACACTATCCCGCCGTCTTTTTCAAATAGTTAATTAAACAGCAGTGGAAATGATTTCTTATTGGTGGCAGGATAAGGTGGTGAGTTCTGACCAATTAGAAAAAAAATCTATTTATTCTAAGTTATGTTAAACAAAAGGAAATCTCTCCCCATTAATTTATAGACCATTCCTGTGCAATTGACTGAAATTTTTCATCCTGCTTTTTCATCCCACCAAAATTTTTCAACCTAATCACTGATCACTTTTCAATGAGCAAACACTCAAAAGTTCTTGTTGCTGCCATGCACTATTGCTGTATTTCATAAGGATGACCAATAAAAGGATTTGATCTACATTGAAGGAGTGCGAATACAGTAAAAATACCTTTCTAATAAACTCCAAAGGACTGGGCAAAAAGTATACTATAGTGCTGTATCTTAATTCAGTCAATAAGTTAGTCATTTTTTCTTTTCAGTGCTTCAGCAAGCGAGCACAGACAGTCTCTCAGCTGGATCAAAATGCATAGTGTTCAATATGCTGGAATTTGCATGCAATAATCACGCAACAGCATGCACAGGAAGCATACGTCTCACCAGTCCACATTTCTGTGCAGCCTGGATGATACTGTACTGTTGCAGTCATGCACAAGCAAGTCACAGATGACAGACAAGCAGCTTACACAGGAAGCATAGGTCTGGTGCTTTTGAGGTAATCCATGCAAGCCCAGAGTAGTGTTCAGACATCAAGCAAGCCAGCCAGCCCTCCAACCACGCCTCATAGGTCTCCGACTGACATATGACACGTGTATTTTCCACTATAGCTGGATACAGAATACCGCAGGGGCCAAAAAAAACAAAACAGGTTTACTATAACAGAAGTTCTATTGTATCAGAGTTTGCTATACCAGGAGTTGCTCCCATTGGCCTGGATATTAACTGTGGCCATACATCTAGCGATTTGGCTGTACGAGTGACCATTTTATTTGATCATTTTTAAGGAATCAAGAGAGAATAGAGTGTGTTCCAGAATTCCCAATGGATGAAAAGTGTCTAATATGTTGAATCGACCAGCTTAGTCGATTAAGCAAGATGCAAGATATCGGTCGATTGCACAGGAATCTGCTACTGTTCAAATGTCATTCGTTCAACTCTGAATCAATTTTTGCTTTCAGAGCAAGGAGACACAACATTGGTCAGATCAATTAGGAAGATCAATCGCATAGGATATCGCTTGTAGTGCGTATGCCACTAGTTGATCGACTTTCAAACAACGATACTGAAGTCGATTCCTTAATAGTCGCTTTGTCAATTGAATCAGAATCGCTATATGTATGTCTACCTTTAGTTTACTATATCAGAGCTTACTATAACGAGATTATACTGTACCCCTGCTGAACAGCCAAAAGTGTATTGGATTCACCCTCGATTCACTACAAGACTCAAAGGCTGAAGGCTGATAGAACACAAGAATAGATGTGTATGCATGGCTAGCTTTAGAATCTTGAACTGAGTGAACATTAGATCCTTTCTATAGTATATAATCACCTGTATAATACATATATTTCGTAGTGCTGTTAGTTTTACCATGCTTTGCATCTGCTTCTTTTCTTTTGCCCATATAGCCCCATATAGCTGCTTCATTAGATATAGGAGAAGCATTTTGAAGTCAGATGGAGAAGAATATGATTGGTAATTAAAATAGGACTGTAGGCCATTTTGTTGTTTGCTTTACAGCATATTATTTTACCAGTGATGTTTTTTTAAAAAAAAACCTTATTTCCATGTATAATTGAGTTGCCCACAGAGTGTGACTAATTGGAGACAAATGACTCTGAGGTTAATTTATCAGGACAGCTGCAAAGCAAACTAGAGCAAATGTAGATCAGCTGTCCAGAGCAGCCAATCAGAATCCTTGTTTCATTTTACAGTTCAAACTTAAAGTACCACGCACCAGCCGGGCACTTGCTAGCATTTGGCACAGGCTGTAGAGCTGTGAATTCATTGCCTGTCAGCTGCTGCCATGCACCAGCCAGGCACTTGCTAGCACTCGGCACAGGCTATCATAAACCCACATTTGTGACCACTTACTTAGCTGAGTTTAAGGAGGTGACAAAAATTCTAAGTACTTGCCTGTGCTGGAGGCTGACACAGGATTGTGCCCGATTATCAGTGGTGGTATTAGAATGGCTAGTCGACGCACCCCCATCCTAGATAGACTTCTGTCCCCTAGTTTGTATGAGTCCAAACAACATTCCAGCACTTGGCTCACATTGGTGGGCTCTTATAGATGTGGGGTGCCTACATGTCGGTATTGTGACATGCATTTGAAAACTAAATCTGCTATCTCAGCCGTCAGTGGCCGGAATTTTCCAGTTAAAAAAAATAATTAACTGTGGTTCCAAAGACGTGGTCTACCTGATCATGTGCACGGAATGCTCGTTACAATATATTGGTTGTACCACTAGGCCACTGAGGCAAAGGATAGCAGAGTATTATCCGGGACAAGGATGGCTTTCTACGAATATTTCAAATGTGGCCAAGCATTTTAGGTATTCACATAGGGGAGATATGACCGGTTTTCGGTTCCAGGGTACTGAGAGGATCCTTCCCTCCCCCCCGGGGGGGGGGGGGGAGGGGGAGGTTGTCGGAGATTCCTATAAGCGTCTGCTCAGGAGGAAAGCAATGTGGATTTTTCGGTTGGGCACTAGGGCCCCCACAGGGCCTTAATGCCAGGTGGGATTGTGGGATTTGACCCTCACTACACAGTGATGTACCTATCCATTTGCTCCCTTCTGAGCGGGACTCCTTGTTAAAGGGAACCAGAGATGAACGATTCACACAAAATAAACTTATCGGTCGATAGCTTGTAAAGAATAAATGCTCTACCTGATAATTTCGCCACTCTGGTGTGCCTTTTTGAGTGTTTTTTATCCATTATTGCTCCAGGAAATATCCAATATGGCCACCAGCTCATATCCCTTCTCCTTTCAGGTTATAAGCTGTTCTAGATGTGCTGTCTAGCCTCTATGAGACTATAGACAAGCAGGGCTGCTGCAGGCTTTCATCTGTGTGCTTTCAACTTTATTATTCTGGCATGCTGTGTGGCTGCCTGTAGGAAGTGTCTCTCATAGAAATGAAACTGCATACAGTAGATAATGACTGGCTGCACAATGCACACAGATACACTTGTCTGTTTCAGAGCTTCTTTCTCGGCAGCAGCAGCCCCTCCTATGTCAACAGCTCTGAGTAGGAAATCTGAGCCAGGAGGGGGCAGGCTTGGGCTTGAAAAGACTCCACAGAAGAGTGACTCCGCTATAATGATTCCAGGTCAAACCTAGACTGAATCAGTCGGTGGATTGTTATCACAGCTGATAACAGATTAGACTGAGAAGAATAAAACTAAAAGCATGATAGGTGTTTACTGTCATGTTCCCACTGATAAATGTAATAAAATACATGAGGGTGCTTCGTCTCTGGTTCTCTTTAAGAACATATTGCCCTGGCGTGTCTTCTAAAGCCACATTGTTTGGTTTAGCGTTGTTCCAATGGATTACACCCCTTGTCCAGTTATGGTGTGTGATTCCTTGACATTTTGTTTTCTGATTTTACTACGTCTGTGTAATCAAGGTATTTGTATCATGTTATTTGGTATAGCAGACTATCAGTCTCAAGAAAAGCAGTTCCTTATGCTATTACTCACTCCCAAGTCAGGCCGCCTTTTGGTGGGTGGGGTGGAGGTGGAGCTATTGTATCAGGATCTGCTTATGTCAATGGCATTTTTACCTCAGCTATGATTAAAGGGAAGGTTCAGGGAGGGGATTAAAAAAATAAAAATAAATTTCCACTTACCTGGGGCTTCCTCCAGCCCGTGGCAGGCAGGAGGTGCCCTCGCCGCCGCTCCGCAGGCTCCCGGTGGTCTCCGGTGCCCGACCCGACCTGGCCAGGCCGGCTGCCAGGTCGGGCTCTTCTGCGCTCCATTACCTGGGACTTCTGCGTCCCACGCCGGCGCGCTGACGTCATCGGACGTCCGCCGGGCTGTACTGCGCATACGCAGTATTCGTGACGCGATCGGCCGCCGGCGCCTGACTCCGCCCCCCCTTGCGCTGTAACCCGCCGGCCGTTCGGAAGTGCCGGCGGGTTACTAGCACCCGGATCGCCGCATACAAAGTGTATAATACACTTTGTAATGTTTACAAAGTGTATTATACAGGCTGCCTCCTGCCCTGGTGGTCCCAATGTCCGAGGGACCACCAGGGCAGGCTGCAGCCACCCTATGTCGCACCCAAGCACACTGATTTCCCCCCTGCCCCAGATCGCCCACAGTTTCAAGACTACTCCTCAAACCGTGAGGAGTAGTCTTGAAACAAAAATGACCTGTGAAATCCTAAAGGTACTCATTGGACTTTGGGCCCCTTAGCGCAGTTAGGGTGCAAAAAAGTGCCACACGTGGTATCGCCGTACTCGGGAGAAGTAGTATAATGTGTTTTGGGGTGTATTTTTACACATACCCATGCTGGGTGGGAGAAATATCTCTGTAAATGGATAATTGTGTGTAAAAAAAAAAAAGAAACAATTGTCATTTACAGAGATATTTCTCTCACCCAGCATGGGTATGTGTAAAAATACACCCCAAAACACATTATACTACTTCTCCTGAGTACGGTGGTACCACATGTGTGGCACTTTTTTACACTCGAAGTACGCTAAGGGGCCCAAAGTCCAATGAGTACCTTTAGGATTTCACAGGTCATTTTTGTTTCAAGACTACTCCTCACGGTTTAGGGCCCCTAAAATGCCAGGGCAGTATAGGAACCCCACAAATGACCCCATTCTAGAAAGAAGACACCCAAAGGTATTCCGTTAGGAGTATGGTGAGTTCATAGAAGATTTTTTTTTTTTTGTCACAAGTTAGGGGAAAATGACACTTTGTGAAAAAAACAATTAAAATCAATTTCCGCTAACTTGTGACAAAAAAATAAAAACTTCTATGAACTCACCATACTCCTAATGGAATACCTTGGGGTGTCTTCTTTCTAAAATGGGGTCAGTGGGGTTCCTATACTGCCCTGGCATTTTAGGGGCCCTAAACCGTGAGGAGTAGTCTTGAAACAAAAATGACCTGTGAAATCCTAAAGGTACTCATTGGACTTTGGGCCCCTTAGCGCAGTTAGGGTGCAAAAAAGTGCCACACATATGGTATCGCCGTACTCAGCAGAGAAATCTCTCTGCAAATGGACAATTGTGTGTAAAAAAAATAAATGAAAAAATTGTCATTTACAGAGATTTCTGCCACCCAGCATCGGTATGTGTAAAAAATACACCCTAAAACACGTTATACTACTTCTACTGAGTACGGCAATACCACATGTGTGGCACTTTTTTGCAGCCTAACTGCGCTAAGGGGCCCAAAGTCCAATGAGCACTTTTAGGCTTTACAGGGGTGCTTATAAATTAGCACCCCCAAAATGCAGTAAACACCCCACAAATGACCCCATTTTGGAAAGTAGACACTTCAAGGTATTCAGAGAGGGGCATGGTGAGTCCGTGGCAGATTTCATTTTTTTTTTGTCGCAAGTTAGAAGAAATGGAATTTTTTTTTTTGTCACAAAGTGTCATTTTCCGCTTACTTGTGACAAAAAATAATATCTTCTATGAACTCACTATGCCTCTCAGTGAATACTTTAGGATGTCTTATTTCCAAAATGGGGTCATTTGGGGGGTATTTATGCTATCCTGGAATTTTAGCCCCTCATGAAACATGACAGGGGGTCAGAAAAGTCATAGATGCTTGAAAATGGGAAAATTCACTTTTTGCACCATAGTTTGTAAACGCTATAACTTTTACCCAAACCAATAAATATACACTGAATGTTTTTTTTTTTTAATCAAAAACATGTTTGTCCACATTTTTCGCGCTGCATGTATACAGAAATTTTACTTTATTTGAAAAATGTCAGCACAGAAAGTAAAAAAAAATAAATTTTTTGCCAAAATTCATGTCTTTTTTGATGAATATAATAAAAAGTAAAAATCGCAGCAGCAATCAAATAGCACCAAAAGAAAGCTTTATTAGTGACAAGAAAAGGAGTCAAAATTCATTTAGGTGGTAGGTTGTATGAGCGAGCAATAAACCGTGAAAGCTGCAGTGGTCTGAATGGAAAAAAGTGCCTGGTCCTTAAGGGGGGTAAAGCCCACGGTCCTCAAGTGGTTAAGTTTTTATAATAGCAATTTGCATATACTCCAGAATGTTATGAAGAGTGTTCAGATGACTTTCATAGTCCTTCTTTGCCATGAAAATTAACTGAATCCCAAAAAAACCTTTCTATTGCATTTCATTGCAGTCATTAAAGGACCTGCGGAGATCATTTCAGTAATCGCCTTGTTAACTCAGGTAAAAATGTTGACGAGCACAAGGCTGGAAATCATTATGTCAGGCTGATTGTGTTAGAATGGCAGACTTGACATGTTAATAGGATGATAATGCTTGAAATTATTGATCTTCCATTGTTAACCATGGTGACCAGCAAAGAAACGCACACAGCCATCATTGCGTTGCATAAAAATAGCTTCAGGGATATTGTGGCTACTAAGATTGCCCCTAAATCAACAATTTAGAGGATCATCAAGAACTTCAAATCTTGTTAAAGAGGCTTCAGGGTGTCCAAGAAAGTCCAGCAAGCGCCAGGATCATCTCCTACAGAGCATTCGGCTGGGGGATCGGAGTGCAATCAGTGCAGAGGTTGCTCAGCAATGGCAGCAGGAAGGTGTGAGCGCATCTGCACGCACAGTGAGGTGAAGACTTTTGGAAGATGGCCTGATGTCAAGAAGGGCAGCAAAGAAGCCACTTTTCTCCCCAAAAAACAGGGATAGATTGATCTTCTGCAGAAAGTATGGTGAATGGACTGCTGAGGACTGGGGCAAAGTCATATTGTCTGATGAAGCCCCTTTCCGATTGTTTGGGGCATCTGGAAAAAGGCTTGTCAGGAGAAGAAAAGGTGAGCACTAACATCAATCCTGCGTCATGCCAACAATAAAGCATCCCGAGACCATTCATGTGTGGGGTTGCTTCTCATTCAAGGGAGAGGGCTCTCTCACAATTTTGCCAAAAAACACAGCCATGAATAAAGAATGGTACCAAAACTCCCTCCAACATCAATTTCTTCCAACAATCCAACAACAGTTTGGTGAAGAACAATGCATTTTCCAGCACGATCGAGCACCGTGTCATAAGGCAAAAGTGATAACTAAGTGGCTCGGGGACCAAAACGTTGACCTTTTCGGTCCATGGCCTGGAAACTCCCCAGATCTTAATCCCATTGAGAACTTGTGGTCATTCCTCCAAGAGATGGGTGGACAAACAAACAAAAACCAACTAATTCTGAGAAACCCAAAGAAGTGATTATAAAAGAATGGGTTGCTATTGGTCAGGATTTGGTCCAGACGTTGATTGAGAGCATGCCCAGTCGAATTGCAGATGTCCTGAAAAAGAAGGGCCAACACTGCAAATACTAACTCTTTGCATATATCTCATGTAATTGTCAATAAAAGCCTTTGAAACATATGAAGTGCTTATAATTATTTTTCAGTACATCACATAAACAACAGAAACAAAGATCTAAAAGCAGTTTAGCAGCAAACTTTGTGAAAACTAATATTTTTGACAGTCTCAAAACCTTTGGCCAGGACTCTAGAGCAGTTAATTCACAGCCTGTCAGCTGCAGCCATGCACTAGCCAGGCATTTGCTAACACTTAGCGCAGGCCATAGAGCGGTGAATTCACTGCCTGTCAGCTGCTGCCATGCACCTGCCGGGCACTTGCTAGCACTTGGCACAGGCTGTAGAGAGGTGGACCCCATTTGAACCACATTTGTGCGCAGCTGTGCATAGAAGTGACATGTTGACACATGCGGGATTATAAATCCTGCCATTGGGCTGCATGAAAGAGGGACTCTAGTGAAACTAAAAGAATGAATAAAAATGCATATTTTTTTTTTTTTACAATATTCATTTAAAAATTATTTAGTGTTTGCCCGCTGGAAAATCATTCCTCACCATTTTTACACTCTGCAGTTTATCACAGGTGGCGACATCTTCAGTCATGTCAAGTAAACTTCTCTGTGGAATGTTTGTTTACTGAGAGTTCCACAGCCAGGAGCAAATATACCTGGTCTTCCAGAGGGATGGGGAGGGCGGGGCTACATAGCAACATATTAATATATAGGAAGTGTTTTTGATGCTGAAACCATGAAAATTACTGTGAGAGTGAGTATGCTAAATCATTTGCTGCATTTTACTATATGTCGCTACGGTGTTTCTAAACTGTTTTAAATTGCAGCTACAAATTGCTTGTGGCACATGACAAAGCTCAAGAGGGACTCTTGTTCATTAGCTCGAAATTATTGATTTCATGATGCTCATGTACAAATTTGACTCGTGAAGTGGGAAATGTTAATGACAGGACACCTCTAAATTAAATGCCATATACTAACCTCCCAACTCTTGTTCACATTATAGGCGTTTTTGTAAAAATGTAAGCGCGTGAAAACGCTTATGCAATGACTTTCTGAGGTTCGTTTGCGATCCGCTTAGGCCATTTTTGAGGCGATTTGCCTTAATGGAAGGTATAGGAAAAAACGCGAAACTCTCACAAAATTGCTTTGGCAAGCGATTGCCTGAGCGTTTCAAAAAAAAAATTGTATTTGTTTCCGGATTTTTTTCCGGATCAAAAGCTCTGCAAAAGCGCTTACAAAAAAACGCCCACAAAAACGAGCGAACGCGCAGAAAATCACCAGAAAACGCTTTGAAAAAGTGGAAAAAAATCCCAACGCAGACGGACTCATGAGCTGAACGCAATGTGAATAAGGCCTGAAAGAGGGAAACGTTTAGACACACCCCTAATTATACCCCCAGCACACCCCTAGTCAGTGATACAGGAGGGATTTATAAGAAAAAGTCAGTTTTACAATTCAGACCACACTTTTCCTCTCTATCATTATTCGTTCTCCTTCATTTTAACATTTAAAAATAAATATATCAATTTAAATTATAGAAATAACATTTAGAGTATAATACCCTCTTGCTGACCGCGTCACGCCAATGGGCGTAGCCGCGGCGGCTGCCCCAGGACCGCCTAATGCCGATTGGCGTAGAGTCCTGGGGCTCTGTTTTGCAGGAGATCGCGCTCAGGCTGCGCGCGCAACTCCTGCTTGGTGGGCGGAGCTGAGCTCCGCCTTCAGTCTCCGAGCGGCCATTGCCGCTTGGAAGACTGTTACATGGCGAAACCGCCGTGTGTTTACATGTACAGCGCTGCGATCAACAGCAACGCTGTACTGGGGACAGCCGTGTGACACGGCTGCCCCGCTTGGGGACAAGAGAGCGATCGGCTCTCATAGGCAGAAGCCGGCTGGGGGGAGGGAGGGGTTTTGGTAAAAAAAAAAAATTAAAAAAATAGTAATATTTAAAAAAAAAAACCAATATAGTTACAAAAATAAATAAACGGGGGGGGGGGGGGGGGGGGGGGGCTGGGCAGAGAGCTCTGTTGGTGGGAAGAAAAGGGGGGGGGGGGGGGTCACTTGTGTGCAGAGTTGTACGGCCCTGCAGCTTGGCCTTAAAGCTGCAGTGGTCAATTAAACAGAAAGTAGCCTGGTCACTAGGGGGGTTTAACACCATGGCCCTCGAGAGGTTAAACACATACTCAATACATATATTTACATAGATATGTGCATGTGTCCTGAAATAGGCACAAATGAGGAAGAAAGAGGCTCAGAGGGATTTAGTTCCCAAAGAGGGGCTGTCCCTCTGAAAAATGGGACAGTTGGGAGCTATGCATATATAACTGGGATGTTTGTGAAGATGTGTGATTCTCAGTAGCATGGTGAGCTGGATAATTTCCTGACGTTATTCCTCTGCAGTGCTGTGTCATCTGCAGGCCTTTCTCCTCCGCTATCAGATTTCTTCTGATGTCCTACACATCACAGACCTTTCCCTGATTAATTATGTCTTGTCTATCAGTACATTCTCTGCTACGGGCACTTGTGTTTCATCGATCTGTGAAGACAGAGCTCATGTTTTAATTGTAGCTGCTAAAGTAGAAAAAAAGTAGAAGGAAAACCACAATTTCTTGGCTTTGCAACTTGCTGACTACAGTCTCTGGTTTCCACACTGATACCACATTACAGATCATGACATACTACAGAAATCAGTTTAGTGCATAATTTATAGACTAGTTCCAGTAGACCATTATATCAGAGTTTATACTTCCACATCAGCTACCTCAAACCAGTAGATCTCGGTCTTCTGTGGTCCATAGAAAATGTTAAACTGTGTTAGAATGTAATTTGAATGTATAAATTAATAACTAAAGTTTAAAAGTGTTCATGGAAAATACTAATAGTTCTACTGCAAATAATACATATTTTTATTCTGAGCAGTTATTGTTGGCTTCTTTTCCCCTTGGCAGGTTAGTGTGCCCCACCAGTAGAGCATGGACCTCCTATCTGAGAACCAGTGCTGCAATCTGATTTTTACAAACATGACAAGCCTAAAGTTTACTTGACCTGAGGTAACAAAGAGTTAAGAGGCACCCAGTTGAATATCAAACTAGGTTAAAGTGGACCTGAACTCAGAATGGCCTCTCTGCTCTATAAGATATGCAACCGCATATTAACCTTTAAACAAAAACATTTCTTTGTTACAGCTGATACAAATCCTATAAAAAATCTGCAGTGTTTCTACTTGCTGAATCATGGAAGCAGACATATTAATAGCCTGTGCTTTCAAACGAGCTTATCTGCCATCTCTGCCATGGCAGTCATGTAACAGGGGGTGGATCAAATTACAACTTGTGATTAGACACAGATGAGGGGCAATTAGACAGGCTAAACTCTCTAAACACATACAGGGTGCATTTCTCTGTTTTCCTCATGTCCTGTGCAAGAGTTCAGGTCCACTTTAAAAACAACTAAAATGAAAATAAGGGAGGTGGCTTACCTCTATGATGACACTTATATGATATAACAAAGATAGTTTATTTTGCATTGGCTATAGGTTTTATGGGTCACTTCTTCAGGCCAATAGGAATGGCTGAAAAAAATTATTAGGTACAAGGTGCTCAGAGCTTTGAACTCGCACATAAACATACATACTGTAGATATAAAAGAAAACATTGTACAGTCTAACAAATATATAAAAAATATTTTTTTTTGTGTTTTATTTTTTTTTATATATTTATGTATATATTTTTATGTGCGAGTTCAAAGTTCTGAGCACCTTGTACCTAAATTTTTTTTTAGGCACCCCTATTAGCCTGAGAAAGGCATAGACCCACAAAACACGTTGCCAGTGCAAACTTAAATATCTGTTATATAATTTGTGTCATCAAAGAGGAAAGCCACCTCTTATTTCATTTTAGTTGTTTTTAAGTTTGTTTTGTATTCATCCGGGCACCTCTTAATCCTTTTTGCATTTGAAAAGTCCCCCCCCCCGCCCCCTTCCTATGGAGGGACTGTGGTCACTTGTGCCCCTGCAGCAGTTGAGATCACTTTTTTTTTTTTACTGAGTGACCGCACCCCGAAACATTGGGAAACACCTGAGTGGAGACAGGTTTAGGATTCTTTATCTGTCCTTGCTGCAATGCCACTTGTTTGTCCACCCTGTCAGGAACCGGCCCGCGGCACACCTGCGTATACGGTTCCCGACTGCGGGTTTGACCAGATCAAGCGGAGAGCAGCCTTATTCAAGCTACAAACAAGGCTGTGACCCCTTAGAACACTTCTCACTGCCACCACTAGCGGTTTGCTAGACACGTCCACTCTGTTGTCGAGTCCTCAGCGCGCAATCCGCGTTTTCGTATTCGGGTCAGCTTTGCGCTTTAGGCCAAATACGGGAACGCACGCACCCACACACACAGTACAGTTGTACAGTAACACAACACAATCAGGCACTGACTTGTAATGCAAGTTACACTGTCGTGCAGCAAAACCACTAACAGTCATTCCGAACGATACTGTTAGCCACTCCCACTCTGCTGTCGAGCGCAGAAGTGCCCATTCCACACAATGCAAATACAATTTCATATGGTAGTGTTGTTCAAGCATACAATTAGGCATGGACTTATACACAGTTACACTGCAGTCTCTTCTAGGCTGTGAGTGTTAGTTTAGTACAGCAGAAGTCAAGCTTATTAAATAACGATTTAATATTCCAGGAAAACGTGGAACAGTGCAGAAAAGAATATATACAAAAGATTACAAAAACAAAATAAACATTACAGAGTTAAAAACCAAAGTTGCACACAAGGACAGTTGCGTAAAATAAACGGGGAAAAAAAGGAACGTTACCAGCGTAGGTTAGAACGTTGTTTGACGGGAGAACGCCGGTTTTTCGACCAGGAGTCGAGATCATCCCTAGCTATGCGCTATCTCCAGGAGAAGATGCCCTGTGACTGTTCTGGACCAACTTAAATAGTCCGAAGTGTCCCCTGGGGCATTTAATGTCCAGCCCCCAGGAACTAATGCAATCTCCTAGATTGTGACATCACCGAACGCTTGTCATAGTCTTCCTGTGATATGCGAACTTTAAAGGGTTCCTGTTTTAGCTCTTTGAAGGTTGCAGAATTCAACAGGTAAGATTGTACCCTAACAGACATCAAAAGGCTTCCTCAACATTATTTTCTAGCATCAAAGCTTTCCTGTCTCCGTTTTTAAAGTCTGCAGAGATTTCCAACCCCTTCCAGCTGCTGTCATGTAAATTTCAAACCTTCAGGTGTCAGCTTCCCCTGACCCCAAGACTCTGGTAGGCTTGCTTTGTATAATGGGACAATGGCTGACTCCAGAGTTCGAAAGCCATGCTGACAAGCCTATTCTTCCTCAATTGGCAGCTAATTAGCAGTGACTTGGTTTCCCCTGCTGGACAATGAGGGCAGAGGTAATGTACATTTACATGCAGATTCACATTAGCCTTCAATTTACTCTGGCCAGGTGACCAATTACTCCCAAGCACAATACACATCTGAGGTTTTACCCAGTAGACAGAAAAAAGACAGAAATATGTTCTGTTATTATCCTTAACATTATCAGCACCCCAATATATCACCACACACCCTATTACTTTACCAGTGACATATTTCCCTATTTGGGCTCCTGTTGTCTCTGGGTTTTCTTTTTGAGGTGCAGAACCTCTTCACCATCTGACCGAGGTAAAGCTACCTAAGGTAAGCACAGAAGTATATTCATTCTGGTTCCACATACCTATGTGCATTGTCCATTCCTCTCCTTGTCAGATATCTCTGTGCACTGTCCATTCCCCTCCTTGTTCTCTCCTCCCCCCTCCCCCCCCCAAAAAAAAAAAATCCTAAGTAAACAAAAATATTGAATAAACTTTTTTTCACATTGTCATTATGATTTGTTTTGTGTAGAGGTTTGAAGAAAAAAATAAATAATTTACTCCATTTTGGAAAAGGGCTGTAACATAACAAAATATGTAAAAAGTCATGCGCTGTGAATACTTTCCAGATGTACTGTATGTAAGCTACAGTGATAGGCTAAAAACTAGCCCACAGTAGTGCTTACAGATTGAGCTGATATTACATTATGCAAGATGACTACTTCCACACTAGCTGAATCTAAAGCCTCATCTACACGCTGCGATCCGGCGACTCAATTAGCCGCCGGATCGCCTCTTCCACATCCTCGCGCATATCCGCCACGTCCCCGCTCGCCGCGCGTGCGTCTGATTCGATCCGCCCTCGTCCCCGCCCGGCGCCGCTTATCTTCCGCTCGATTCCTTGCCATTGTCCCCTCGTGGGGAATGAGCAGGGAATCGGCGGTGGCAAGATCCGACCTGTCGGATCTTATCAATCGAGCCGCTGATGCGGCTTGATTGATAAGTAACATCGCTGCGTGTAGATGAGGCTTAAGAAGAGGGTGTTGGTTGCAAACAGATAACATTACTTTGGGTCAGAGGTAAATAGAATAACTACACCATCAAAAAGGAGTGAACCCGTTTCTATTTGTATGTTATAGCTGAGTGTAGTTTTGTTTTACCCATTCTTTATTCATTTGGATTTGGTTTTATGAAACAAATAAATGATAATAGTGATTTTTGTCCTGTCAGTCAATTCTTTAAACTAACCAGAAGCCCTACAAACACGCACACAGCACACAGACATTAAGGGCTGATTCACACTACAAGAGCTTTTTTAAACGCTAGAGATTTTAAAAGCTCTTGCTAATGCAATGGTATAGGGGATTTTTACAAAATCGCTCCAGTGTGAACACTCGCATAGCATTACATTAGCGAGAGCTTTTAAAATCACAAAGCGCTCAGAAAAGCTCTTGTAGTGTGAATGAGCCCTAAGGGCTCGTTCAGACTATATGCGCTGCCGTGCACATTTTGGCAGCGTGTATAGTGTGTTACACGCAAGAACGGTAGCAGGGCATATACAGGCCTTTACCGTTCCCATCATCTGCGCTGCGCAGCAGTGCGATGCGCTATCGCACTGCTGCATGCATTTTCCAGAATCGAAGCGCAGATTCCATTCACTGTAGTGAATGGAATCTGCAGAGCAGCGCATAGTAGCGCAGATGGCGTGCGATCGTACGCGTTGTGTTCCGATCGTACAGCCTTCTGCGCTGAATGATCTGAACTAAGCCTAACTTGTCAAACGTAATGCTTCTATTGCAAGCTTGTGATAAAGATGGTTAATGAGGCGAATCAAATACCTTCGAGTGAAACACATCTGTAAAACAGGCTGATCGTGTTTAAGCTGCCTGATGGAACTTGCTTTACCTATAATAGAGGACGCCAAGCTGTGAGCATGGGAATCCTACCACAGGTGTTCTGGGGAACAGATGATCACAATAGCATTGCTCAGCAGCCAGTTATCTCTCCAGCAAAGTACCTGAGTAAATACTAAGCAGATAATGTTATTACACAAAGCTCACTTCTCTTAGCATAAACAGTACATAGTGTATATAGATGAATTCAATAATATTTGTTTAGTTTTGCCTCAGACTGACAGATTGCTTCTTGGCTGACATTGCATGGACAATTTCTCAGTTGTTTCTACCTGGATTCTAGTTCTAAACACCGTGTGAAAGATCGAGTCCCTCTCAGGACATTTGTGAAACGATGGGTAACACTGCGCAGTATGGAGCGCCCCGACTTCGGGAGCACTCGGGCTCCCGAAGACTAGCCCCCTTCAGGCTGATCGGTCCCTTGCCATCCTCCCAGGCCTCCTGGATCCTCCACTAGGCGGCCCAGTAACTCTGCCTGGCCGCAGGTACAATCTGGCCGCGCACACTCCCCCAACTCACTACCGTGGCCGGGAGCGTAGCGCTTGCACAGTTCCCCACCCCAGACTGGAGGCATTACTGGGTTGTGTGGTGTCTCAGGTTTCCTTTACATTCTATAGGTCCCCAGTGTGACTCTGACCATCAATGCATGGACCTTGCAAGACTCCTGATGGTATTCGTTTCATGCTCCAGCACATGCCGCAAATGAACAACTCAATCACCTGGCCATCCACCATCATGAGTCAGAATTGTTTTAGGCTGCAGAGATGTTGGATAAGTGCTGATGATGAAGGAAGAAAGACACTGAACCCCACCATAGGTGCCGGGCTGTGATATTTAAAAAATAATAATAAAGTAATGCTGGGAGATCCTTAGGTGAAAAATGTGGATACTCACCTTGGGAGAAGGAAGCCTTTGGATCCTCCAGAAGCTTACTCTGCCCCTCAGCGATGATGCCCCCAAAGTTCCACAGAGCTCGCCTGCACTGCACAGACGGCTTGTGTCTGGGAGGTAGTTTGGAGCCGCTACTCGGCAGAAAAAGCCAAATCCATTCGGCTCCATGCCATGCGGGCAAGCTCCGTAAACAAGCCCTGGAGCAGGAAACCAACTGGCACCATCAGGAATAAGTACCCAAATTGGGACCTTCAGGTTTACTTAAAAAAATAATGTTTGCATTGATATATTCCTCTTTTATAGAACTATTTTTATTCCTCAAAATAAAGAATGTAATTGTAGGCGATTGTGCCAATCCAGGATGACAGACTTCACAAGGTTATACAACATAGTACAGAGCTATACAAGGCAAACGGTACAAAATACATGATCATGCAATTTTGGGCTGTCTTACAATCTAGGTATTTTGGACTTACCCAGATGTGGTGGGACAGTTAGGCTACATTCACACTGACATGTTGCAGTGCGTCAGACAATATAGATCCTTAAACAATTAATGGTATGTTCACATTTGCAGTTTGATTTGACTGTGTTGGAATAATGCAAGGTGTTTACAGTTGCAGTAAAGCATACTTTAAACCTACTACATAAGCAAATGCAGGGGAGGATTATAGCTGCCCAGAATCCCCCCTCAGACCAGGGCTGGTGCAGTGTCTGGTAACAGACACAAGTGGAGACACCAGAATAGCTGCAGGCATCCTGCAGCTCACAGCACTACCCCCTTTCTTTACCTGCTACAGCTGACTTTGGATGGAGCAGCAGCGTGTGTACAGAGCATGGAGCAGCTCTGGGGAACTTAACAGAGTCAGGTATGCTGTGTGAATGCTTCACTTTCCCCTTCATTAGCAATGTTATTATCTGTATCCAAACTGCTCCTGATCGATCCCGTTGTCAATCTGGAGCAGCTCGGACATTTAGGAAGCAATTGTCAGATCCTGTCAGTCGGACGGGAAATTGCATATTATTATACTGTATTGTGCGTGGCTGAGGGAGACCTTACAGGAATACCACCCTTGAAAATCCTGGGTTTGCCCCTGTACTATATGCTTCACTGCAAACCTTGCATTGCAGTGTTCTGCACAATGCAACTTTTTCCACCAACTGCATTATTGTTTTTACAGGGTACGCAACACAATAGTGTAAAGCTGGCCTAAGGCACATCATTTTTCTAAGCACATATCATAACCTTCTAACCATCATTAGAGATGGCCCGAACGGTTCCAGGCGAACTTCCAGTGGTCGCGTTCGCCATGTAAGGCGAACTTTCCCAGAAGTTTGGTTCGCCCTCATAGTGCACCATTAGGGTCAACTTTGACCGTCTATATCACAGTCAGCAGGCACATTGTAGCCAATCAGGCTACACTCCCTCGTGGAGCCACTCCCCCCTTATAAAAGGCAGGCTCCGCTGGCCATTACACTCACTCGTTTGCCTGCATTAATTTGAGAAGGGACGACTGCATCAGACTCTCTCATAGGGAAAGATTAGTTAGGCTCTTGTAGGCTTCTTAGCTTGCTCCTTGCTATTTTTTTTTCTGTTTCCCACTGACACTTGTGTTGCATAGACAGCCTTGCTAATTCATACTGTGTGTGTGCCACTGCCAGCCAGGTCCAGCACATTCAGTGACTACCTGTGTGTGTGTGACAGGTGCACATTGTAATACCCAGTACTGCATATACCTACTTGTTATGTTCAGTGAACCGAACCCACCTCATCACTGCATATACCTACCTGTTGGGTTCAGTGCACCCACCTCATCACTGCATATACCTGCCTGTTGTGTTCAGTGCACCCACCTCATCACTGCATATACCTACCTGTTGTGTTCAGTGCACCCACCTCATCACTGCATATACCTGCCTGTTGTGTTCAGTGCACCCACCTCATCACTGCATATACCTACCTGTTGTGTTCAGTGCACCCACCTCATCACTGCATATACCTGCCTGTTGTGTTCAGTGCACCCACCTCATCACTGCATATACCTACCTGTTGTGTTCAGTGCACCCACCTCATCACTGCATATACCTGCCTGTTGTGTTCAGTGCACCCACCTCATCACTGCATATACCTGCCTGTTGTGTTCAGTGCACCCACCTCATCTACCTACCTGTTGTGTTCAGTGCACCCACCTCATCACTGCATATACCTACCTGTTGTGTTCAGTGCACCCACCTCATCACTGCATATACCTGCCTGTTGTGTTCAGTGCACCCACCTCATCACTGCATATACCTACCTGTTGTGTTCAGTGAACCCACCTCATCACTGCATATACGTACCTGTTGTGTTCAGTGAACCCACCTCATCACTGCATATACCTACCTGTTGTGTTCAGTGAACCCACCTCATCACTGCATATACGTACCTGTTGTGTTCAGTGAACCCACCTTATCACTGCATATACCTACCTGTTGTGTTCAGTGGCACGCTTTGAGGACATTCAGCTGAGAAATAACTTGCCGGTGAGATGCTTGATATGTGATAGCCCGACTAGCTGGAATTCGACCCTGGTCATGTTCTCTCGCCTGCTAGAACAGGTGAAAGTCGTCACCCAGTACCTGTACAAATACAGTAGAAGGACACAATCTGGGGAGATGTAAATGTTGTGGCCCAACAACTAGACACTGATGCGAAATGCATGCAGGCTCATGCGGCCGTTTGAGGAGGTGACCAACCTGGCAGTGAAGGCACCATCAGACTTGCCCTCCATAACAGATTCTCGTTAAAGGATTTAAAGTTGATTCATTTCACATATACAGCAGGACCTCGAAAGTCGTCCTGTATTGTTATTTTTGGTCACTACCTCGGGACTTACATGCCATGCCTGCTGCCTTCCTTGGATATGTGGTGGTGGAAGCCGTTTCTTAGGCTCCCGCTCCGGACCGGAATCGAACCAGGATTCCCCAGCCATTACCTGTGGTCACTCGCAATGGCAGACTTGCCCTCCATAACAGATTCTCGTTGCAGGTACTGAACAGCAAGCAGAACAAGTATTTAAAAAAATAGATGTAAGCTTTAAAGGAGTTATCCAGGCATTCTAAAGAAAATAAAGGCTACTTACCGGGGGCTTCCTCCAGCCCCAAGCTCCCAGGACCTCCCTCGCCGCACCTCTGCGCGCAGCCGTTCACCGTAGCTCCGTCCCGGTCCCCGGCGATGACGTCAGAGCGACCTCCAGGTCGCTCTGTACTGCCCCTGTGCGAGCGGCGCTGTCAATCGCCGCCACGTGGGCCGGAGCGGACTGCGCAGGCGCAGAACTACTGCGCCTGCGCAGTCCGCTCCGGCCCACGTGGCGGTGATTGACAGCGACGCTCGCGCAGGCGCAGTACAGAGCGACCTTCTGATGTCATCGCCGGGGACCGGGACGGAGCTACGGTGAACGGCTGCGCGCAGAGGTGCGGCGAGGGAGGTCCTGGGAGCTTGGGGCTGGAGGAAGCCCCCGGTAAGTAGCCTTTATTTTCTTTAGAATGCCCAGATAACTCCTTTAACAATGGTAGAGAAAGAACCATTGAAAGTTGATAAGGCAGTCAGACATTACCTGATATCACTGAGGAAGAGCAATCTCGCCATGGTGTGCACCAGTCCAGCACGGCCGTCACTACACAAACAGCTGTTTGCGGTGCATTACACAGTGAGTTTGGTGTGTCAGTGTGAAGCAGTACGCTAATTACACTCCCTGATTGATGTATACACATGCAAGATGTTTTAAAGCACTTTAGGCCTCCAATTTAGCATGCAATGTGATTTCTGCCCGTAAAACGCTGCTTTGCGTCAAATCCAGATTTTTCCCCAGGAATTTTGGCGTCTATCCCACTCCGCCATGCCCCCCTCCAGGTGTTAGACCCCTTGAAATATCTTTTCCATCACTTTTGTGGCCAGCATAATTTTTTCTAGTTTTCAAAGTTTGCCTCCCTATTGAAGTCTATTGCGGTTCGCAAAAGATCGCGCGAACTGAACCTTCCGCGGAAGTTTGCGGACCGAAAATCGGAGGTTCAAGCCATCTCTATATCATAACCAGGATTTTTTCAGTATCACCATGGATTTCTGCTCATTGTGGCGCTAGTAAATCACGCCAAGCCCTGTGATACGTTGACTGACATTCCATGATAGATCCTCTATCAAGACGTAAGAATCAGTTGTTTGGGGCCATCCCTGGTCTCGGTATAATAGTTTATTATTAGATATAGTTGGTATATGAGTCCCACAGCATCTGCTTCCAGTATGACAACATAGATATTTTGCTTTGTGACATTCTCTTTAATTGATGTGGAAACCCCTTTGGAGCACTGCTACATTCTAAAACAAAGTGCTTTCAGTGCTGGCATTTGGTGTGCATGTATCGGCTGTCACTGGAAACTTGTGTAATCCAGCATCAGAAGAAAAAGATTTCTGTACTCGTACACTTGTCCTGTGAATGGTGTCTGTTCATCTTACTGTTCTTTTCAGTGGGTACCCTTTTACTGACATTTTCCTGCATTACACTGTGGAAAGATCATCTGAGCCTCCTTCATCAGAGTATAATGTGTAACCAGATCTGTGTATTTGTCAGGAAGTAGGACATGCTGGCAGATTTCCTTTCTGTGTGTTACAAGATACAGATCAGGTGTATAATGTGACTGCTGCTTGTGTTACAAATTTATCTAAATTTGCCCTAGATGTTTTCATGTAGAGACTGTTATATTGTGCTGGAGAGTGGCCATCGTTTCTACTGTGTGTGAGAGACAAAGTCAGATGACACCGGTCAGTGGCTGCAGGTTGTACCACAGCACTGAAAAAACAAGCGTTTAAAGAGGCACTGCAGTGACATAAAGTAGAATGCAATTAATTATTCAGGGTACCTACTTTTGCAGTAATTGTCTTTGCTTCAGCATCAGAAACACTTCCTATTTCTACTGTATATATTGCTGTATATTTGTATGTGGCCCCGTCCTCCCAATGATTCTTAACCTAGGCTGTCTAGCTAAGTCTAATTTTCCTCCCGCAGAGCTGTACCTGACAGGATTAAAGATGTTACTGACTGTGATACATTTCAGAATGTAAATCAGGAAAAAATTTCCAAATGACAAAATCAAAATAAAGGACTAAGTAATTTATAAATTAAAAAAAAAAAAAGCAATTTTATTAATTGCGTCATTTTCATTACCGTTGTACTTAAAGAGAGAGAGGTGGGTTTTCAAATCCTAATTGCACACAGAGGCTGGGTCTACATACAGTGGCTTGCAAAAGTATTCGGCCCCCTTGAAGTTTTCCACATTTTGTCATATTACTGCCACAAACATGCATCAATTTTATTGGAATTCCACATGAAAGATCAATGCAAAGTAGTGTACACGTGAGAAGTGGAACGAAAATCATACATGATTCCAAACATTTTTTACAAATAACTGCAAAGTGGGGTGTGCATAATTATTCAGCCCCCTTTGGTCTGAGTGCAGTCAGTTGCTCATAGACATTGCCTGATGAGTGCTAATAGCTGCATAGAGTGCACGTGTGTGTAATCTAATGTCAGTACAAATACAGCTGCTCTGTGACGGCCTCAGAGGTTGTCTAAGAGAATATTGGGAGCATCAACATCATGAAGTCCAAAGAACACAGCAGACAGGTCAGGGATAACGTTGAGAAATTTAAAGCAGGCTTAGGCTAGAAAAAGATTTTCACAGCCTTGAACATCCCACGGAGAACTGTTCAAGCGATCATTCAGAAATGGAAGGAGTATGGCACAACTGTACACCTACCAAGACAAGGCCATCCACCTAAACTCACAGGCCGAACAAGGAGAGCGCTGATCAGAAATACAGTCAAGAGGCCCATGGTGACTCTGGATGAGCTGCAGAGATCTACAGCTCAGGTGGGGGAATCTGTCCATAGGACAACTATTAGTTGTGCACTGCACAAAGTTGGCCATTATGGAAGAGTGGCAAGAAGAAAGCCATTGTTAACAGAAAAGCATAAGAAGTTCCATTTGCAGTTTGCCACAAGCCATGTGGGGGACACAGTAAACATTTGGAAGAAGATGCTCTGGTCAGATGAGACCAAAATTGAACTTTTTGGCCAAAATGCAAAACGCTATGTGTGGTGGAAAACTAACACTGCACATCACTCAGAACACACCATCCCCACTGTCAAATATGGTGGTGGCAGCATCATGCTCTGGGGGTGCTACTCTTCAGCAGGGACAGGGAAGCTGTTCAGAGTTGATGGGAAGATGGATGGAGCCAAATACAGGGCAATCTTGGAAGAAAACCTCTTGGAGACTGCAAAAGACTTGAGACTGGGGCGGAGGTTTACCTTCCAGCAGGACAACGACCCTAAAAATAAAGCCAGGGCAACAATGGAATGGTTTACAACAAAACTTATCCAGGTGTTAGAATGACCCAGTCAAAGTCCAGATCTAAATCCAATCGAGAATCTGTGGCAAGATCTGAAAACTGCTGTTCACAAACGCTGTCGATCTAATCTGACTGAGCTGGAGCTGTTTTGCAAAGAAGAATGGGCAAGGATTTCAGTCTCTAGATGTGCAAAGCTGGTAGAGACATACCCTAAAAGACTGGCAGCTGTAATTGCAGCAAAAGGTGGTTCTACAAAGTATTGACTCAGGGGGCCGAATAATTACACACACCCCACTTTGCAATTATTTATTTGTAAAAAATGTTTGGAATCATGTATGAGTTTCGTTCCACTTCTCACATGTACACCACTTTGTATTGGTCTTTCACGTGGAATTCCAATAAAATTGATGCATGTTTGGGGCAGTAGTGTGACAAAATGTGGAAAACTTCAAGGGGGTTGAATACTTTTGCAAGCCACTGTATAATGCCTAGCCTCTGTTGCTATATTATCTCCCCCCAGGCCCCCCTGCTCTCTGCTGTGCCCCCCAAAGTAAACCGCCCTGCTACCGGCACACAGCGTGTCTCCAGTAGGCTGTTTATATGTACACTGTCATTCTCGACGCTCCCCCGCCTACTTCTATTTTTGGGGGTAAATCTGATTGCTTTGATAACATATTCATTTGATCTATTGATTAATATGAATCTGTTGGTCTACACATTTCTCCAGAAATCTGATCAGGAGGCAGAAGTACAATGCAGTACATGAATAGTTTTACCATGTTCTTCTTGCTGATATGTAGCTGAATTTGTGTGTTAAATGTACAGCAATTTATTCCACATCTTCCAAAATGAACTGATCATTAAAGTAGCACTGAAGCGAAAAAACAAACAAAAAACTTGTGATATAATGAATAGTATGTGTAGTGCAGATAATTAATAGAACATTAGTAGCAAAGAAAAGAGTCTCATTTTTTAAATTTAGTTATATAGCTTTTTTTTCTTATAACATTGCATCTTTCGCTAATATTTTCAGTTTACAAACTACACCCTGCATTTTACGCTATGAAACAGAGGAGAGCTAATGACCCTTTGACCTTCTCTGCAGTAAAATCTTATCTGAAGTTGTCTTTCATTGTTTCTTTGATGTATAAGTGCTTCAGAAAATAGTATTACTCTCTGACTAAATTAGTTGGAGTGCTCAGAGAAGCTCTTTTGCATAGATAGCACATTTCTTAAGGCGCGTACACACGCCGTAATTTTACAAGCGACGGGTCCGAATCAGTCAAAAACAGTCTTATCAGTCTGCCGGCAGCTTGTACACACGTGCTAGTGTAGGCAGAACGACTGCACCGCGGGAGGGTCTGATGGACCCGTCGCTTGTTAAAATACAGCATGTGTACGCGCCTTTAAAGTGTACCAGAGACACCCCCCCCAGGGCCGGCCCTAGACTTTTTGCCGCCTGAGGCAAATTTTGAAAAAATTATTGCTGCCGCCGCCGCCGAGCTGGAGGGGTAGCGGGCAGGGCGGGGGTATTGGGCCTAGCGGCGGAGAGGGGGGTCGGACCCCCCCTCCCTCGACTGGGTCCCCCGTCCTCCGCTCCCCTCCAGCCTTAAATACATCAGAAGCGCAACTCTCGTAAGTGGCAGTGGGCGGGGAGGACTCACCTCTTCCTCGCTCGATCCAGCGTGCGCTCCACTGACGTCCCTTCCTGCAGCGCCGTCCATTTACAATACAGTGGGCGGCGTTGCAGGAAGTGACGTCAGTGGAGCGCACGCTGGATCGAGGAAGAGGTGAGTCCTCCCCGCCCACTGCCTCTTACGAGTTGCGCTTCTGATCTATTTAAGGCTGGAGGGGAGCGGAGGACGGGGGACCCAGGCGAGGGAGGGGGGGGGTCTGACCCCCCTCCCCGCCGCTAGGCCCAATACCCCCGTCCTGCCCGCTACCCCTCCAGCTGGGCGGCCGGCTCCCCGCACCCACGATGGGCAGATGCCACCCCTAGAAATGTTCCGCCTGAGGCAAAAGTTTCACCCCGCCTCATGAGCGGGCCGGCCCTGCCCCCCCCCTCCACACACACACACACACACAGACACTATCCAGGCATCAGTTGGTATATTGAAGCAACTCTCTGGCTACCTGAAGGGAAGGGGCTCTCTGGCTACCTAAACAGACCAACAGAGTGGGCTCCATGGCTACCTACAGGATGTGCTCCCTCGTTACCTACATGGTGGCCCAGTGGATTCACTAGGGGGGTGCGGTAGGTGTGGGCCGCACCAGGTGTCACCAGCAGAAGGGGTGACACCAAGCTCAAGGCTAAGGGAGAGTTGAGTAAGGCTATATGAATATCGACCAGGCTAGTGCTTGATGTCATTCTCTGTTGGAGTCCAGAGGTCACAGGACCATGTGGTTGTCACCTTAACATCCCCTTATTCACCCCTTAGCAAAGGTGTCCCATCCAACCCCTATCCCCAATAGCAAGTGTGTCCAGGATGATATCCCTCTCTCACCCCCTACAGAAAACATTGCCAGACCCCCTTCCACCAGTGTGTGGCCAGCATAACAAACATGAATCCCATCTCCCACTCCCCCATAGCAAGTGTAAACCCTTCCAACCAACAATAACAAGTGTATCTAGTGTGGTAGTGCTCCCTCACCCCTCATAGCAAGCATGACCACACACGGGGACACACAGTCAGGCACACACACACTATAGCAAAGCATGGCCAGTATAACAATAGCTAACTCCTCTCTCCCTGCAGCATATGGGTCCAGTGTAACCCCTTCCCAACCCTATTCTCAACCAATGACAATAACAAGTAAAGCCTCATCTACACGCGTAGATGAGGCGGCGATGTGGCTTATCAATCGAGCCGCTGATGCGGCTCGATTGATAAGATCCGACAGGTCGGATCTTGCCACCGCCGATTCCCTGCTCGTTCCCCACGAGGGGACAATGGCAGGGAATCGAGCGTAAGATAAGCGGCGCCGGGGCGGGGACGAGGGCGGATCGAATCCGACGCACGCGCAGCGAGAGGGTACGCGGCGGGTACGCGCGGGGATGCGGAAGAGGCGATCCGGCGGCTAATCGAGCCGCCGTATCGCCTCGTGTAGATGAGGCTATAGATTTGCAGCAGATTTGACAATCAGATAGATTTCTGTCAGATGCCTTTCAAGTCGAATATGACAGGCAGGGCCGGGCCGAGGCATAGGCTGGAGAGGCTCCAGCCTCAGGGCGCAGTGTAGGAGGGGGCGCAGAATTCATTCAGCTGTCATTCCTAATTGTGTTTGAAGCAAAAAGAAATAAGAAAAGGGGATACATGGCAGTGACTGCAAGCCAGATAACTAGATATTAAGGTGTTGGGGAGGTTGTCGGCCCTGTGCCGCCTCTTAGTCTAATAGCAGTCAGTGTGTGACGGCTGGGGTGGCAGAGATGGAGGGGCGCACTTTGGTGTCTCAGCCTTGGGTGCTGGAGGACCTTGTCCCGGCTCTGATGACAGGAATCTATCTGATGTGTGCCACTCACTAGAAACAGAATTCCAATAGATTTCAGAATGAAATCTATTGGAAAGGCTTTACGTTATTGCAAAAAAATTATTATTGGCTGGCAAAGTTGGAGGTTCATGGGGTAAGAGAGGGTGACACCATGAGTTTCTAAACCAGTTGACACCAACCCTAATGACGCTTCTGTGGTGGCCTCTATGACCACGCCCACATTCTGATACATGACCTCACTTTTTTTTTTTGCACAGCAAGTTTTGCCCTTAGACTCACAAGGGTGCAAAAACTTCCTTTGTTCCCGAGCACTCAAAGCCTTAGCTACGCCTCTGCTTCTAGAGTGCTTGAAAGATTTTATAAAGATCAGGATAAAAATGGATAAGTTGTGATCATTCATAAGAAAAGCTTTGTGAATGAAATCCATGTTGCATTCTTCTGTCTTTTGTAGAAGATCCTTTGCAAGGAGGTCGGCATTCAGAAGCATGAAAAGCTTCTCGTGCTGCAATAGCTGAATAGGACCGTTCAGCATCTGCAGCACACAAAGTGGTGCTTGGTCATAAAGCAGAAGCTTGTACGTGAGCAAATGCTCATGATGCTATTTTGAATGAAGCCTGAATGCCAGCCTCATAAAGGTGACCAGCAGTAAATTAGGAGCTGGTTATAACAGGCTGACTGAAGTTTGGTGCATCAGGCTCAAAGACACCAAAAGTGAAAGGCAAACTTTTAAACAGATGTATCATATTAGTATATCACTATGTGGAAACAAAGGTTCTAGGTTTATATGGATAAATAAAAATGTAATAGTCATGATTAAGATCGCATTCACGGTGGGACGTTATGGTCGCGTGTTATGAAGTCTTATAACGCAGCTTACCGCACTGCAATGCTAATCCTATGGGACGTTCATGGTACGACGTTAAAGTTGCATTAAAAAAATGTTGCGTTGTGGTAACTCACTGCTTGCAATGCGTTACCTCTTAACGCAGACACGTTGCGACTTTAATGTTGCATTACAACGCAACGTCCCACTGTGAATACAGCCTTGTACGATTGTGAAAAATTGTAAAAGGTGTGTACATATACTTATATGAAGTACATTTCTCCCACCTGGTCAAAAAATGTGTTTTTCTGCTAAGATTGAGATTGGCCTCATTGTGATTCAGGGACATACCCTCATACTTCTCTCCTATATGTCCCTAAGTATTCTGGCGGTTAAAGAACCACTCCAGTAAAAAAAATAAAGTGGTTAAAATCTGACACAACGTGGACTAGTACATCTCCTCATGGGAGATTCTCAGGGTTCTTTTTTTCAAAAGCCTTTCCTGAATGTCAGTTTAACTGCCAAAATAGTATGATAGCAGCCAGCCATCCTACTCATTTGCAAACTGTTTTGCCAGTTAGACTTAGCCATTCAGGAAATGCTTTTGAAAACAAAGAATACACTGAGAATCTACCATGAGCAGATTGCTTAGTCTAAAATGTGTCGGTTCTGTCGGATTTTGATTGCTTACTTTTTTGTGGTCCTTTAAGCCAAAAACTATGTGCCATAAACATCTGTGCAAAATGGGACTAAAACTTTATGGATTGGGATTGGAAAATTCATTTTGGAAACCAGAATGCTAAAATTCTGCTGCTCATAATACCTGGCCCAGATGGTACCCAACCCTGCTATTGGTAGTACTTATTTCCTGTGACCCTCTTTCAAATAGATCTATTCCATACTAATGTCTGCAATTTGTGTACACCATTGTCTGTATTATGATGTACCCATGTTTAATTATTCTGTACAGCACCATGGATTAGGTTGAAACTTTATAAATCAATAATAATAATCCCACTGGCGAACATCTTTCTCATTATACAATAACAAAAAGAAAATCAGACTCAGGAAACTATATTTAAAAGTGCTGAAATATCAGTTTGACAGAATCTTGATTTTGTCTCTCCTTGGCATTGTGGAACCCACTTTGATGACAGATTACATATGCATTTATCATAAATAATTAACCCAATGTGTTCCCTGCATATCTCCAGTGTCTAAGCCATTGTTTTAGCTGAGATTAACTGATCTGTCAAATTTAGGTCATGAAGATGAATAACAACTTCAGGAATTCCTACTGCTGAAGGTCAGCGTCTCCACAGCTGAGTATGACCGCCACTTGTCACTCAGTCCTTGCACCCTACACAGATGGATTTGCTTTGGCGTTTTCTTCTCCGTGATGGCTCAGAGTTCAATACTTGGAAAATGTACACGTTTTGTTGGCAAGAGTAAAAAATGTGATAATCCATGATTTGGCATCCTACAGATTGTCACTTTGCAATGTAAAATACAACTCATTATAGCTAAAGCATAGCTCCCAACTGTCCCTTTTTCAGAGGGAGGAGTTTTGAATCAGGATGATACCATTTATTGTCTAACTTAGAGATAAATAAACAGTAAGTTTTTGGCTAATAAAAAGCCTTAAGGTGGCCATACACTGGCCCGATTCGCGGCCGTTTCGACAGCAGATTAGATCCTGGGATTGAATCTGCTGCCAATCGTTCGCGCTAAACGCACCCGCCGATCCGATTTCCTCCCGAAATCGGATCGGTCCGTTGATCGCGCCGTGCGGGAAATTACCCTCGATCGCCCGCGGGTAGGGAGCGCGTCGCTAGCGGCGGCCGATCCGATCAGGTATACATTACCTGACGCTGGCTCCCGGGCGTCTTCTCCGCATCTTCTCCGTGCTGCACCCGCTCCATCCCGGTGCTTCCTGTCACTGCGGTGACCAGGAAGTTCAAATAGAGGGCGCTCTATTTGAACTTCCTGGTCACGGAGTGACACAGGAAGCGCCGGGATGGAGCGGGTGCAGCGTGGAGAAGATGCGGAGAAGATGCCCGGGAGCCAGCGTCAGGTAATGTATGAGCGGGGGGGGGGGGGGGGGGGGGGGACAGGCGGCAGCGGCGGCTCCACAGATTGTGATCGGTTTCAGGCTGAAATCGATTCACAATCTGTTTGCAGTAAAGGCAGCCATACGATCCCTCTCTGATCAGATTCGATCAGATAGGGATCTGTCAGCTGGTCGATCTAATGGCAAATCGACCAGTGTATGGCTACCTTTAGTCAGACTTGGTCGGAACCAAGTCCAACAAAGGCTTAATATTAGCTAAAAGCTCACTGTTTATTCATCTCTAAGTTAGCCAATAAATGGTATCATCCTGATTCAAAACTCCTTGCTTTTACTGATGGCTAACATGGTACAAAACTCTACTGCTTCTTTTTCAGAGGGACAGTCCCTCTTTGGGAACCAAATCCCCCGTTCCTCTTTCTTCCTTATTTGTCCCTTTCAGGACTAATGTACAGATTTGTGTAAATATATGTATATTTCTACTGAAAGTGTGTTTAATTGAGTCTAAACTTTATTTCCATCCTTAAGATATGTTTCCTAATTCCAAATGTTAATATGAAGAAAAACTAGCAATGATAGAAAGGACCAGTGTGGCTTGATTTCTAAAATTAGACATTTTGCTTATGATTTTTTAGTGGTATGCATGACTGGGGTCATGGCAGGGGTGAGATCACGGGTGTGTCTTAAAGTGTCCCTCTTTCTTATCTCAAAAAGTTGGGAGGGATGCTAAAGTGACAACACTACATTCATATATAGGTTGGAGAATGTCAGTACCCCCTAGACCAGTCTATCAGATGCTGACTGAGATCTGTGTGAACCAGTGACTCACTTCATTGGTTAGTGGCTTGCCTTCTGCTCTTAACACTTATTTTGCACATGGAACACACTCTGCACTATGAACACCTTTATCAAATGTTTATGTCAAACAGGACCTCTGCTGCCAGAAAAGCCTGTTTATAAACATAGTCATGTTCTCTGCAGCAGCTGAGCTGATGGAGCTAAAAGCAGGAAATGTGTTTTTAGAGGACTAATTGGCTACTTCAGCCTATGCCCAGGGACTTGGCACTCACGTCCTGTGAGTACTGGCTGCTGCAGCTCAAAATTCTGAGCTGATCAGGAGGCAAGTAGGAGGATCCAGATGATGGAACAGTGTGTTATATGCAAAGCTTAAAGAGAAACTGCAACCAAGAATTGAACTTCATCCCAATCAGTAGCTGATACCCCCTTTTCCCATGAGAAATCTTTTTCTTTTCACAAACGGATCATCAGGGGGCCGTATGGCTGATATTCTGGTGAAAACCCTCCCACAATGTGGAAGCCTTGTTGCATTGTGGGAAATAACAGCTGTACACAGCTGTTTCCAATTGCCAAAAAAACAAGCAGTATCTCCTTCCAGTGACATCACCAGCAGTAAAACTGTCACCATGTGATAAATGTCAGAATGTAAATCAGGGAGAGGAAACACTTTTTTATTACATTATTTTCACTGGAGTTCCTCTTTAATTTAATGCAGTGCAGTGGTAGATCAACACAAGCCAAAATGGCCTAGGTCAGTATATATGCTTGCTTGCAATAGTGAGTTTAAACATTAGCAAAGCTGGAGAATCAGTTGAAAGACCACCTCCAGCCAAAAAAAAGGTCTAAATGGCAATACATATATGTAGTCTAGGCGCTGTGTACAGTTATATGAACATATAAAGTTTACATCTGGTACAGCATATTGAATAGAAGAGTCTCACATTTATATCTGTAAGTAGCACTTCCTTATTCCTCCTGAAGCTGAAGCCTTGCTAAAGCAATGTGCCCACTTCTTCAGCCTTGTTAACTCCCCTGCCCCTGTCTGCCTGCCTGGATCAAATTACTTCTCTTTTCATAGTGTGTAGGAGAGAGAAGAGACAGGAAAACTGCTGCAGCCCTTTTATCATGTCTGTTTGCTATAATTTTTATTTCAGATGTCGAGGAAAAACTTTGAGATAGAATATAGGAAGGGTATGTCCTGACTGAATACAAATGTATTAATTATAAAAATACAAAACTTTATTTAATACTTGAAAAATCTAAATTTTTATATATAAAAGCACATGACAGCAAATTGCCCCAACAAACCCACTAGCCACCCCTATCCCTGAGCCCCAGTGTCCCATAATTCTCGCTAAAGAATTCTTCTATCATGTGCACATGATTCAAAAACTAAGGCTTTGCAGCCTAACATCAAAAAGATTATAAGTGTCCTGATGTTTGCAAGGTGATATGGGATCCAGAAAAATATATAGCATAGATTTCATACAGCCAAAAGATGAAGCCTTGTTAACTCAGCCAAAGTAGTAATGCAGACAATAAGCCATCCCGGTTATGATGGCCACACTGGGACCTTGTTATAAAGATGTGGATACTCTTGATAAACTTGCGAAAGTTCACTATAACCACCGCCCAGGGGCGTACTCAGCAATCTCAAGGTATCAATCCAAAAAAGATCTTAGTAAAGGCACAGTTCATAACAGAGATACTTCATCATGTCATAATATGCATAAAGCAGCCAACACGTCAAAGCAAACATTAGTATGTTCAGCATGTGAAAGCAAGCAAGCCTGATTGGTGTAGGTAACACAGTGGCACAGGTGCAGCAAAGCAGCAAGCGAATACTGTATATAACTGTAAATCAAAGAAAGAAAAACCAAAGAAGGGGGAAAAAAGGGGGATTGGCACTGCGGTCAGGAGACAATAATGGAGGGGTTTCTTGGTACGGAGGGGACGGTGTTACCTTCCGTGTGCTCAGGATGCTGAAGAAATCATCAATTTTATCATGCACTAGAGAATAAACCATCTGGCACCACGCTTAAAGGTCCATTATTCTGTCATTTATTGCATCAATTCATCCAAGTCATGCAAAGATCCATAATTCCATGATTCATATATAAAGCATACCTGTCCAATAGTTGCTGTGGGGCAATGTGGGAGCTGCTCCCACATTGCCCAGGCGGACCGCTGCTCCCACATTGCCCCACTGCAACTATTGGACAGGGTAGGATATGCATTATATATGCATTATATATGAATCATGGAATTATGGATCTTTGCATGACTTGGATGAATTGATGCAATAAATGACAGAATAATGGACCTTTAAGCGTGGTGCCGGATGGTTTATTCTCTAGTGCATGAGAATACTGTATATAGCATTAAAGCCAATTGGCACTCAAGAAGCCCAGCGAGCTCTTACTCCCTTAGATGTGGCTCGTCAAGGCTGGATGAGAGGAATGGCTGAGTGCAAGACAGCAGAGGGGATGAGCCCCAGGTTAGAGTGTGCTGGAGAGCAGGGGGAGCGCCGTCATGGCGGAGGACAGCGTCCTCGATCGATTTTGCCGGCTCTGCCAGCTTCTTCAGGAGGCGTGTCTCTCTCTGTATGACACGGCGGCTAAGTGCTAGTGATGGGTCGTTCGCGAACGAGCCGGCTCTAAGAGCCGGCTCTTTGGTGTGAACGATAAGAGCCGGCTCTCAGTTTTGAAAGAGCCGATGCCTCAGCCGCCCCACACAGCTCTGGTTTGCTGTGTAATAAAGGGCGCTGAGGCATGCTGGGAGATGTAGTCCTCCTCGTGCAGCTTGTAGGAGTGTAGGGGCGGAACAGAGCAGTAGCAGGAGGGATTGCCCGAGCAAAAGAAGCAGTCTGGAGTTGCCATGGAGATGGGGGCGGGGCTTTTACTCTGATTCTGAGTGGTGTCTAGTGATATTTAATGAAGAGCCGATTGAGAGCCGTAAGAGCCGGCTCTTTAATGGGAGCCGATTCAGAAGAGCCGATTCTCCAAGAAGAGCCGGAATTCCCATCATTACTAAGTGCCGACCGCCGCCCAATCCGGCCACAGTACACAGTCCCTCCAGCTCCCACCCACGGGCAAATGCGAGCGAGGGGGCGGGGCAGGCAGACACGACGGGCGAACCAACCAATAGTGCACCCGGCGCGTCTGCCAAGCCCCGCCCCCCGCTCGCAGGCCCGAGGGAAGGGACGGGAGAGGCCAACAAGCAGCCGGATCTGATGGCGGGGGCACAAAACAAGCACAGCATGCAATGTAGTCAATAACAGACCGTATAGGTGTTTACAAAAAAATGGAATACAATGCATATATATAACTTAAGCTATAACTAACTTTTCAGTAGGCAGCGGCACATCAATCACGTTCAATGAAAGAGATTAAGCCCCAACAAAAGAAATGGCAAAACATATAATTATATGTCACCATTGCAGTGAGGCTAATTCCTAGCCACAGCATCATCATGATGTAGCTTACTATATATTATAATTGGATCCTAATGGCCAAATGGAGTGTGTGAGATGCCCCGGCGGAAAACAAATAATCCCCCAACACGTAGCAGAGGTAAATGCACCCACATGAGCAAAGAAGCAAGATTAATAATAAACAAACACTCACTAAAGCGGCAGAAAGGGAACATAGCTCGTATTTTCATTCAAACCTGGATGCTTAGTTGCATCCAAGTCAAATATCCACCGGGCTTCCTGTTGTAAGAGGAGGAGAACCATATTGCCACCTCTTATTGAATTGTGGACCCTATCCAGGCCAACAAAGTGCAAAAATTGGAATTTACCACCATGAACAGTCTTAAAATGTTTGGCTACCGGAGTGAGATTGCTCATATTGGAGCTTTTGATGCTAGTAATATGTTGTGAAATTCTGGAACAAAATTCATTTTTGGTCTTAACCACATAAAACGCCCCACAGGGACAAAGAAGTAGATAACCCACAAGGGTTGCACCACAATTAACATAATGTGGGAAAGACCAATTTCTCCCATCCGGCAGGCAAATAGAGTTGCCCACTTGAATATAGTGGCATACAGAACAGCCACCACAAGTGTAGGTGCCTGTGACCTTACAATGTTTGGCAGTAGATGCGCTGAGCCCCCCCAGAAACTGCAAACGCACCTTGAACCCAAACAGAAGCTCTGCATATACACCAAAAGCAAGGCTGCTAAGTGGGAGCAGCTGACCAAAAATGAATTAAATTAGTAGATAGCAAAGAAATGAACAGCGCTACTTAAAAACAGATAAGTGCCTACCTGCAAGAGAGTGCAAGCCCCACTTGTGGGATAAAATACACACCTAGCATACACATGACCTGTCTACCACTGGAGGATGTTGGTTTCCTGTAACAGCTTGCATGCAACTTGTTAAGTACTCGTCCCTCCCACTGCGGAGAAGACATCCCCCTATGGGAGTGGCCTGAAGGTCCACAAAATGACTATTAACCAAAAAATCTCATAATGAGGGTGCCCTACGGAATGAAAAGAGGTGTCACTATAGTGCTTAATTTGGTGTCATTAGTGAGAATGGACCAATATTTCTCTATAATTCTGGAAATGTCACGATGTTGTGCTGAAAATGTAGTACAAAATCTAGAGGTTTGTTTCACCTCTCAAGCTGTAATCCTTGACAAGAACCTTGTCATTGTAGCCCCTTTGTCTAAATCTCGATCTCAAGCGTGCAGCCTCGTCATGAAAGGGTCCATCATCTGAGCAATTGCGCCAAACGCGCAAATATTGCCCAGTGGGAATGCCTTTAATTGTATGGCTCGGATGAAAACTCTCTGCCCTTAATAGGGAATTGGTAGCAGTGTCCTTCCTATATAAACGCGTTGAGATGAGGCCCCTGCCGGAGACCGAGATCAGCAAATCCAAAAACAGGACCTCAACAGAACTCACCTGCATAGTGAATCTGAAATTCCACACATTCTTATTCATGATCTATAAAAAATCCAACAAAAGATCACTGCCACCTGTCCAGAAGAGGAGGATGTCATCGATGTACCTGTGCCAGGCGAGGGTGTGGCACAGGTACATCAAGAGGCCCTCATCAGCAAACAGTTCTCTTTCCCATGCCCCCAGGTACAGGTTAGCATATGACGGAGCACACGTCGTGCCCATCACAGCTCCCTGCTCCTGGAGGTAGTGGGCACCCTCAAACAAGGAAATGTTATTGGTCAAAATTAAATCGAGTAAAGTAAAAAAAAAACATATTATGAGCCATATGTTGAATACGTAATTCTCACCGCCTCCACTCTTAGGCAATGCAGTATACTGGAATAAAGGGCCTCCACATCCAGAGCCACTAGAAGAGTGCCAGGAGGAAGCTGCATGCCCTCTAAGACCTGCAACAAATGAGATGAATCTGGTACATATGATGGTAACGATTGTACGTGTGGTTGGAGATGCCCGGGGGTTTACTTAGATTTTTGTGCACTTTGGGAAGCGCGTTAAACGTCGGGAGAATAGGATTCAAAACCTTTAAAAAAGTAACCATATCAAAATCAATTACAGTACGGGATAAAGCATCATCAATGATGTCAAATAACGCCTTCTGGCATCTGGCGCTCTGGATGGGGAGACCCTCACATAACAGCTCCACTGACTCAATATCTCCAGGCACACATCCCTGTATAACTCCACCTTCCTAACCACTATGTTTCTTCCCTTGTCCGATGGTTTGACAACTCATTTTTTTTTGTTAGTCATTAAAACAGAAAGTGTGTTGCGCTCGGCAACACTAAGATTGTCAAGATCCAACCTACATCCCCTCAACTTTGATACGTCCCTTTCTACCACTTCAATGAAAGTTTTCACATTTGGAAAAAGAGAGAAAGGCGGACATTTTTTGGATGTATTCCGCAAACCCACCTCATTCAAACTCGGAACAAAGTAGGATGCATATACATCAATTTGATTGGTGGATGAATAATCCACAGTAACATTTAAAATTTGGAGAGCAGCAACATCTTTGTCTGGCCATGGTTTCTCAAGATTACATGAAGAAATCTTATGTAGTTTATCCCCGTAGAGGGCCTGTAATAATATCCTCCTCCCAAACAAATGCAAATCCACAATCGTATCAAAAACATTAATATTATAACGCCCAATCCCTTAGATAATGTAAGATACTCATCAGGGATCACCTCACCCATCAAGTTGATGACCTCCAGATTTTCATTCGGGAGGTGCAGTCCCTCTACAGTCGGCAGTCCTTCCCACCCTCTGGCCATTGGCTTAAAAAGCCGAGGCTGGTGATGAGGAGGGTGAGGCGCCATCGAATCTTCCTGACATGATGAACCTAGTTCTTGCTGAGTGTGATCTTTTTCTTTAACTTTTTTATTACCTGATTTTGGTGCAAGTGTTTCACTTGTTTGTGTTTAAGATTGTATTGACCAGAATTGTCGTTGCGTAATGCTGAGCTAACAGAGATCGCTACACTACTACCTGTAGATGAGTCAGATTCCTCCGCTGCTGTGGGGGATGGTTCTTTGGAGATTTTGGTTTGTTAGGAATTCTTTTTTTGGATTGCTCCACCTGTAGGCCGAGCCAATTTTATATGCCGTCCTATCTCGTAGGACGTTCTGATCCCTATGTATAACAAGATTTTTATTAAACTGGGTAATGTGTTTCTCTAATTCTTCGCTACGTGCTTTATAGAATGGATCCTCATAGAAGCCACTAATGGATTCCGTGACTTATTGAATTTCCTCTTCTAAAGTTTTTAAATCCTCTGTATCTAGCTCATTCATCAAGGTTAGACAAATTTTAGCACAGCAGATGTCTGTCTGCCTAGATTAGATCACATGGACATGAGGGGTGGAGTTATGACATCAATCCCCCAGCATACTTTGCACCTATGGTTTGGAAAGAAAAAAAAGGTCCAGGGCCCAATTTCGCACTGAGGGCGGGGATTTCAAGACCATATGTGGAATACAAACTAGGGGGGTGAGAAAATCCACACTTTATCATGTGGGATTTTAAATATCTTGGCAACTTATTAGGTTTAAAGCAAACTGTAATTTATAATGTAGGTACTCTTTAAAGGAACAGAATTCAAGAAGAAGAATTCAAGATAAGCACATAAGAAATCCTGTGTGAAGTCATCAGGATAGATGAGAGGATGAGATTACTAGCAGAGCAGGGGTTGCATCATGAAGGGTAGTATCTGAAAATGAGTATAGTGATGTATGAAAGAACCAGATTAGTGAACGACTTGTAGGAAAAAGTTAAAGCCCACACACACACATCCAATTGTATTTGCAGATGACTGGCCAATTTTACCACTTCCATGTAGTATGAGAGCTTCCCTACACAGTCTGTTCATAGTATTAAAAATCTGTTGGTCCTCATACCACATGTCAGTGGTAAAATTGGCCAGTCATCTGCAGATTCAAATTGGATGTGTGTAAGGGCAAATTCAGATGGACTGATGTGGTGGCTCCTTTAGATGATGCTAAATGCTTTTCTGCTATCCAAAAGTGTTTATCAAGAAAGCATTTAGCATTGGTTCCTGGCATTTCATCAGTGCGTTTTGAGCCCTGAGAGGGACCCACAAACACAGCTGACACTAGATGCTACACGCAGCATCTTGGAAAATTTGAATGGCTGCTGTGTTTGCGCAATCACTATCAATCGTCGGTAAACACATTGAGATGAACGCATCCATTCATCTCAATGCGGGATGCGGTGGATTCCAGCTGTAAATGCCATGCACAGTCCCCAGCAGTCATACATCTGAATTGGCCCTTAGAAGCTTAATGAAGCCTTTGTTTGATGGGCAGAGGAGGGTCTGACAGAGATGAGCAGCATCTGAGGGGCAAGGAAATGATTGAAACAGCAGTGTTCTGTATGGACAGAGGCTTTAAAGGATTCATTGGCAGTCCTCAGAGACCAGTGGCATGGGCGTCCGCAGAAAATTTTCCAGGGGGGGGCAAAAAGTGGGGAGTTAAAAATTTGGGCTGGTGTTGTGTGGCGCGCGTAGCGCGCCAAAAAATGGAGCTACGTCATGCGGCGCGCGTAGCGCGCCGCGCCGAAAAATGGGTGTGGTCATGAACCAGAATGTGGGTGTGGTCGTGGGTGGAGACAAGTTTACATGAACTAAGCAATGGTGGGACATTAGATTAGGACAATGGTGGCGAACCTTTTGGAGGTCGAGTGTCCAAACTGCAAAGTCACTTTACTATCACAAAGTGCCAACAGCAATTTAAACTAAATACAAACGTTTTAACTCATACATGAACATTATGGAAAATTAAGTTGAAAATAAACTGTGAAGATAAACAATTTCATCCATCGTACTCCTGAAAAAAATTATTCATTTTTTTTAGAACCTCCCAGTTTCATTTTCTGTTTTAAAAAGCAGAAAAAGTAGGTTTAATGCTATTGTCTCATATGATGATGATTCAGCTTTTTCCATAGTCTCGCAGTTAGCAATCATGTGACCCCCAACAAGACAAATTCAGCAATCATGAGGCCCCCCCCATCAAGACAAATTCAGCAATCATGAGGCCCCCAACATGACCAACTCAGCAATCATGAGGCCCCCAACAAGACAAATTCAGCAATCATGAGGCCCCCAACAAGACAAATTCAGCAATCATGAGGCCCCCAACAAGACAAATTCAGCAATCTTGAGGCCCCCAACAAATCATGAGGCCCCCAACAAGACAAAGTCAGTAACCATGAGGCCCGCAACAAGACAAATTCAGCAGTCATGAGGCACATAAATAGACAGCTTTTCACATAAATAGGCAGAATGCCCCCTTAATATGTAGACACCTCTCACCTGGCAGCAGTTCCCCAAAATACACTCAATCTGACAGCAGTGGTTCCCCAAAAATAGGTAGCCCCAGGTCTATAGGTGTCCCCAGAATAGGTGGCCAGCGGTATAGATGTCCCCAGAACTGGTAGCCAGGGGTAGAGATGTCCCCAGAACAGGTAGCCAGGGGTATATGTGCCCAGTATATGTAGGCACGGGTATATGTCCCAGTATATGTAGGCAGGGGGTATATGTCCCAGTATATGTAGGCAGGGGTATATGTCCCAGACAGTATATGTAGGCAGGGGTATATGTAGGCAGGGGTATATGTCCCAGACAGTATATGTAGGCAGGGGTATATGTCCCAGACAGTATATGTAGGCAGGGGTATATGTCCCAGACAGTATATGTAGGCAGGGGTATATGTCCCAGACAGTATATGTAGGCAGGGGTATATGTCCCAGACAGTATATGTAGGCAGGGGTATATGTCCCAGTATATGTAGGCAGGGGTATATGTCCCAGACAGTATATGTAGGCAGGGGTATATGTCCCAGACAGTATATGTAGGCAGGGGTATATGTAGGCAGGGGTATATGTCCCAGTATATGTAGGCAGGGGTATATGTCCCAGACAGTATATGTAGGCAGGGGTATATGTCCCAGACAGTATATGTAGGCAGGGGTATATGTCCCAGACAGTATATGTAGGCAGGGGTATATGTCCCAGTATATGTAGGCAGGGGTATATGTCCCGGTATATGTAGCCAGGGGGATATGTCCCCAGAAAAAGTGGCCATGTGTGCAGGAGGAGGGGAGCAGCGGAGAGAAGAGGGAGAGCTATGGGCACTCACCTTAGGGGGCTCTCCCTCCCTCTCTCGCTCTCCCCTCCGGAGTCCGGAATGAAGTGTGCAGCGGCTGGCAGCGGTGGGCGGAACTTACCTCCTCTCGTCGCACGCGCCGGATGGATTAGCCGCTACTCTGGCCTGATCCAGACCAGAGTGCGGCACCAGAACTTCCGGCGCAGGAGCGAGAGGAGGTAAGTTCCGCCCACCGCTGCCAGCCGCTGCACACTTCATTCCGGAGGGGACAGCGAGGGAGAGAGAGACCCCTAAGGTGAGGGAAGGGGGGGGAGACGTCCGCCCTTCCCCACTGTGCCCATAGCGCTCTCTCTCTTCTCTGCGTGTTCCCCTCCTGCTGGCTGCACGGGCACGCGGCCAGGGGGGGGCAGCGGGCGGCCAGGCTCGGGCAGATGCCCGGTTTTGCCATATGTGCGGACGCCCATGACCAGTGGTGTGTTTTTATGAAGGCATGTACCAACATTTCTGTTGGGGTCTTTGTCAGGGAAGAAGAGATTTGTAACGGGATTTTTAGTTTGGTCCAACAGGAGGTGGTTAACTTTTAATGTTAGGTTTCAATGACAGTGCTGAATCAAACATGACCCACAAAACACCTCCAATATGTTTGTTCCATATATCGTTGTTGATTTTGGAAATGTAGTGTATCTGTCCTTGAGCCTTGTAGGCATGTTACATGGTTCTTGGCAGAGGCATCCACCTCTACCTAGAATTGTGAGTTGCTGAAACATGTGTCGGATCATCTTGGCCGAGCACAGGCCATGCTCATTGTTCCCCTCCAGTGGCGTAGCAATACGGGTTGCAGAGGTAGCGACCACATTGGGGCCTTTGGGCCAGAGGAGCCCCACGGGGCCCTTCCTCAACCAAAGTATAAGCTGTTTATTGGTCCTGTGGTGGTAATAATCACTTCTATAGATGCTTTGAATAGTAGTAATCATTAGCAAACTGTTCCCCATCCCCTTCTTGCATATCTGATCCAGTAGATGACCTTGACAGGTTTTGTTGCACCATATCAATTGTTACATATAAAGTGCTTGGGGGGGGGGGCAATGTAAAACTCGCACCGGGGCCCATAGCTCCATAGCTACACCACTGTTCCCCTCCTTACACCTCTTGCGCCATGCTGCTTTGTTGCGTGCTGCAACATCGTCCCTCCTCCCCACTTCATAGCAACAGAACATGTTGGTAGCTTCTAGCCTATTGGCACATTTATATAGCAGTTAGCATGCCAGATCTTTAGGTGACATTGGTAGTGTCCTGCACTGATGCTGGATTCTCAGCCGAGAAGGGCCTTAACCGTCACCATGACTGAATTTAATACAGCATGTGTACAAAGCTTTATAGCACTGTGTTCAGTGGACACTACTTGTAGCGACTATAAGCCATCTCACAAATGTCCCATGGTGATCTCTGTGGGAAATTGCCACACAAAATGGTGCAACACTAATGTCGGGGTCCAGTGCAATTTCGATACAGCATCCCTTCTCATGTTGTTTAGCATTAGTGTGAACCTAGCCTTGGAATCCTAGAAAACTGATTTGGGAATATGTCTAGAGATAGAGTAATAATCGCATGAATTTATGTCTCCTTCAGCTTTCAGGTTCAGTTTAAGGAAGAGATTGCAGCCAGATGTGATCCTTTGCAACTGAAATTTTTATTTTGTAAACAGCAAAATTAAATCATTTTTATTTATTTTAACCACTTCACCACTGAGGGGTTTTACCCCCTGAGCACCAGAGCAATTTTCACCTTTCAGCGCTCCTTCCATTCATTCGTCTATAACTTTATTATTACTTATCGCAATGAAATGAACTATATCTTGTTTTTTCCGCCACCAATTAGGCTTTCTTTAGGTGGGACATTATGCCAAGAATTATTTTATTCTAAATGTGTTTTAATGGGAAAATAGGAAATATGTGGGAAAAAAATTAATTATTTTCCAGTTTTCGGCCATTATAGTTTTTAAATAATGCATGCTACTGTAATTAAAACCCATGAAATGTATTTGCCCTTTTGTCCCGGTTATAAAACCGTTTAAATTATGTCCCTATCACAATGTTTGGCGCCAATATTTTATTTGGAAATAAAGGTGCATTTTTTTCAGTTTTGCGTCCATCCCTAATTACAAGCCCATAGTTTATAAAGTAACAGTGTTATACCCTCTTGACATAAATATTTAAAAAGTTCAGTCCCTAGGGTAACTATTTATGTATTTTTTTTAATTGTAAATTTTTTAATTACAAAAAAAAAAAAATGGGGAGTGTGGGAGGTAATGAGTTAATTTTTTGTGTAACACTAATTTATTTCTATGTAAAAAATGCTTAGGGTGTAGTTTTACTATTTGGCCACAAGATGGCAACAGTAACTTTTTGTTTATTGCGACCTGCGAGCGAGAAGTACAAGGAGGCTGTGAGTGTTTGTTTTTTTTTTCACAATGATCGCGCTGCCCATCGGAGAGCAGCGGATCATTGCGGGGCTTAGATCAACGAACGGGAATGGATTTTCCCGTTCATTGATCTCCGGGCAAGCGGGCGGCGGCGTGTTTACTAGCGGCGGGCGGCGTGTTTACGATCGGGAGTGCGGGCAGCGGCGGGAGCGCGGAAAGTACGGATTTCTCCGTCCCTGGGGGTTAAAGGATGGAAAAAGGGACGGAGAAATTCGTACGGGCGGGGGTAAAGTGGTTAATGAACATTTGTTTAAATCCGTGTCCCCTGGCTGTATCCAGCACAGGTGGGGATTGTCTGATGCTGGATATGTGTGCTTGCCGCTTGAGCAACCGGCCGAAAAAGCACAACCCACCCCCATGCAGCTGATGATACTTAGTGAGCCTCCAGGCTCAGTCTTCTACCCTTCCTGTGGTTCCTAGTGGATTTCCAACACCCTCTGTGTATGGCTACTGGCATGCCACCTGACCCACATCTGGTCACGTGACACACTGAGAGCTGTGCATGGACGCCAGAAAGCTGAAGTGAGCTACAGGTAGGGTAGAAGACAGTGCCTCAAAGCTCGGTAAGTATTTTCTACCCTGCAAACCCCCCCAGGCATGCTGGTTAATTGAAACTTCCGGTTGCCTGAGTTCCGGATAACAGAGACTTTGCTGCATTTTTAATATGAGCTGCAGTCATAAAAATGTGGATGAACTTGTTTTCAGGCTTTGTGTCTTGGATTTAATAGGTGTTTTCTTGTCAGTTCCCTGCCAGTAACTGAAACAATGAAAGCTGGTGTAGGACCTGTTATTTGGCTGCAGGCTGTAACTGCGATACCGCAGCAGCTGATGCTGTCAATCAGAGTTGCTATATCTAGTTCATAGCATGTGCATGTGAGCACCTTCACACCACGCTGGGAGGTATAGGATAGCAAATCTCCCAGATAGATCTACTCAATATACATCTTAAAGGCGCTACCCACAGTGACAGATTTTATTATGTTTGTGTGGTGTAGTCGCTAGGGAGCGGCCACACCTGCCTTCACTCTTCCCCTAAAGCTATGTGAACACACTACATATTCATTGCTGTCATTTTTGTACATTAACATTTAATTTGATCACAAGTGCCCTCAATGTTAGCAGGTTCCACTTCAGTGATCTGATGTGTTCCATCATAATCAGCTATCCACTACTGCAATTCCTGCTGCAAGCTCATCCTCCTCCCCTCTCCATAGAACAGTACGCAATCAATGTTAGCATCATTTAGTATAGCACTCAAGATGTGTCTCTACATGCTTCCTTGTGTCCTGAACCAGCACCCTAGTTATTGTGTCCTGATAGCTTTGGGTGACAGTAGCTGAGCAAGTGTACACACCAAAGTTTCATCAGAAATCTTGTCTGAGGGCTAGTTTACACTAGCGGTTCTATCGGGGCACATGCTATGGTAGGAAAAGCGCTAGTACAGCGTAATCCTATGAGGGTGATGCCGCTGCAGCATTGCCATTTGTATTAAATCGCAGTCGTGCTGCATGCAGAATTTTCTGAATGATTGCACTTGAAGGAATGCTACAAAACCACACATTCAGAATTGCATGGAAAATGTCTTTGCAAAATCGCAATCATGAAGCAATTGCGTTTTGTAGTGTGAACTAAGCAGAAAGGTGCCCTCTAATGGTACAATGTCCCTAACGATCAACCGATTGATCGGATCAGGTACTGATCGCTTCATTTATCTGGTATTTGGAACGTTTCTTTTAGTCTGATCGCAGGCAACGGGAACGTGATGGGCGCGCTCGGCCGTGCAGCACATGCGCAAAAGAGCCCGACTGACGCGACTGTAAAAAATAGATAGTGGGCGGATGGAGCCACCCGGGAGGACAGCAAGTGGTCATGGAGCTGAAAGAAGCCTCAGGTAAATATCAAATCCTTTACATCCTTCATCTCAGGTTCCCTTTAAGGACCTTTTTACGCTGCATGTGCTTTGATCCTGTTTTTGAAGAGCAAGCAATACTCCGATCTCAAGGAGACTAGCTTTTTCAGGGAAATCACTGTACTCTCTTTCCACTGCTTACATGGCAATGCAATGTGATTTGTGTTGAATCACAGCGCACTGGCTGCAGCCTGCAGCACTTTTAATGCAATTGCCATTCAGTGCGACTGAATGTTTTTGTCAGATTGCACCACAATCAGATGAAAAAAAAATGCAAACAAGCGCAGAGGGAGCTCAATTGCCTTTGCCCCGTGCACTTAGGATTGGCAGTGGAAAATGACTAAATATCATATATCAATTGTACCACTAAATCTAGTAAAGTGCCATGCAAACATCAATTGGGTACCACTCCTGCCTCCAGTTCACCTTTGCCCCACCAGCATTGATCAGGCACCTTCAGAATTCAAATTTTAGTTGGCCAAATACAGTAAATTTGCACATACAAGGAATTTGACATGGTAGTTGCTTAACAGGCACAGACAAAACTATATGAGGACAAAAAGTATAGATATTAAAAGTCAAGGACAGTGTATAAGATAAACTGGTATTAAACAGGGTGAGAAGCGTTCATTTTCAGTTCTGTGCTGTTAGATTGGATGTTGTTATTAAACTTGCTGTCTGATCTAGTAAAAACATCTAATGGTGTAGGCCTTCCTTATAGTCATAAAGAGAAGTGGGAGGTGGAGGATGCTGCATAGCGCTGATCAGAGCTGGCTTACAATGGCTGTGAACATGTCCCAGAAGATGAGGACCCCCAGTGAGTGGCATCCGGCATGGGAGACCAAACAGCACGAGGTCCTTTTTTTGTTATTTTGTCATCTGTCACAGCAGATCACAAAATGGCCTTGGGGTGCAGCTGTACACAGGATTCAAGGCCAAGGCCATCCAAAACAATCGTCTTAGCCGAGGATTATCCAGCATGTGTACGATGAACCCGAGGCAATTTACATAAAGAAGTTAGTCACTTATTTAGGTAGAGGGAAGCCCTGGGATAGTCCATTGTTTTAGTCCAGATGCTTCCCATCTCCTCCTTCCCCCCACAGTCGCCATGCACAGACCCTCTGGACATATCAGATTAGAGCTGGTTGGATATGTTCTTGTGGCTGTGCTCCCCACTGTGTATGAGTGCGGCCCTAGTGCACCTTCACAGATGCTACTGCATAGGCATATCTGTATCTGCGCAGGCGCAGTATGGCCACACTTGTGCGCAAAGAGGAGCATCTCCAGGAGGACATGGGAAGAGACTTCACTATTTTCTTTCACAGGGAAATTTTATTGAGTTTTTCACAAAATACATCAAAACAGTACAATCCCGCAACCCACCCATCCCACCCACTCAGGTACTGCAGAAACACATGAGCGACAGTCTAGTTTCCACTTGTGTTTAATGATCCATTTTTTTCCCATACATACCACCCCCCCCCCCCCCCCCCCCTAGTGACCAGGCCATTTTTTTACAATTCTGCACACTGCAGCGTTAACAGTGTGCTGTACAGCCATAAAACTTAGCACACAATTTAATCTTTCCTCCTTTTCTTGACACCGACAGAGCTTTCTGTTGGTGGCATCTGGTTGCTGCTGAGATTTTTTTTTTTATTGATTTAAATGTTGAGGTTTTTTGTTTGCTTATTCTAATAAAAATGTATTTTTCCCCCTTCCTCCCAATCAGTGTGATCGCTCTCATAGGCATCAGCCTATGAGAGCGATCAGTTTGTGATCCGCTTGAGGGGACAGCTCAGTGACAGAGCTGTGCCCCGTACAGCGCTGCAGGAGATCGCTGTGCTGTACATATAAATACTGGCTTTTTTTTAAAACAGCCTGCCATGCGCGATCGCGGGTCCCAGCAGGGAGCAATTGCACATGCGCGGTCCTGGGGGAGCACTCTGCGGCCTCCAATTGCCATTAGGCAGTCGCAGAGTGGTTAACCAAGGACTGAACGTCTTCCCAATCAGTAGCCGATACCCCTTTTCCCACCAGAAATCTTTCCTTTTTTTGAATAGATCATCAGGGGACAAGGGGGTTTATGTGGCTGATATTGTGGCAAAACCCCTCCCTCAGTGTGATCATGATGTCATGACCAAGGTCCTAACAGTTTGCTGCCTGTGAACCTCACTGCATTGTGGGAAATAGCAGCTTTTTCCATCTGCCAAGAAAGTAATCTATAAATGAGTATTACATTAGTATTAGCATTACTGACCTTAGCTTGTGTAAAATGGGCTGGGTCTGTCAACGCTTGCCGTCACGCACGCGAGCACACACGCCCTGTCCTCCCCCAGCTCTCTTCAGTGTCTCTGCGTCCCTCCCTGCACATGCGCAGTGCAAAAAAGCACTGACACAAGAACATGGTACGCAGAGACACTTGCTCTTTATTAGGAAGACTAGTGACCTTAGCCCGTTAAAAAATGGGCTAGGTCTGTCACCGCACGCATGCACGCACCCGCCCGTCACGCGCACATCAGCCGCACGCACCCCCACGTCGGCCATGCACGGTTGCACACACGCCTTCAGTGTCTCTGCATTCCTCCCTGCACATGTGCAGTACAACAAAACACACACACAGGGACATGGGACACAGAGACACTTGGGTTTTATTATAGAGGATTGTTATTTTCACTACAGTTCCTCATTAACCATTTCCCCTCCCCCGGGACGAGTAACTACGCCCCTGCAAAATGCCACAACTCTGTGCAGGGGTGTAGGTACTACGTCCCTCCCGCCGCTCCCCTCCCCCGCGCTCGGTATCGCCGCTCATTACTGCCGATCGCCCGCCGCTAGATCAATGAATGGGAAAACAAATCATATTCATTGATCTAAGTTCCCCTGTGAATGGCTGCAGCCCTCTATTCAGACGGCTCTGCCATTCCTAAATCCCGTCCATGTAGTTCTTCCGTTTCTGTACTAATAGTACGGTAAGCTGAAGTCACCACTGAATTGTAATTGTAATATTGCATCCCTTTTTCTTTTTTTTTTCTTTTCTTTTTTTTTTTCAGTTAATCATCCCTAGTTACCTTTTTTTTTAATTAACCCCTGACCTCCCACACTCCTCTAAAGCTACCATTTGTTTATTTTTTATTTTTTTATGAAAAAAAAACATAAATAGTTACCTTAGGGACTGAACTTTTTTAATATGTATACAAAAACTGTATGCTATCATTACTTTAGAAATTATGGGCTTGTAATTAGGGATAGACGCAAAACTGAAAAAATGCACCTTTATTTCCAAATAAAATATTGGCGCCATACATTGTACTAGGTAAAAATTTTAAACGTTGCAATAACCGATACAAATGGGCAAATAAAATGTGTGGGTTTTAATTACGGTAGCATGTTTTATTTTGAAACTATAATGGCCGAAAACTGAGAAATAATTATTTTTTAATTTTTTTCTTATTATTCCCATTAAAACTGAGTTAGAATAAAATAATTCGAATAAAAAAAAAGTACCTAATCCTAATCAGTGGCAAAAAAAACAAGATATAGATTGTTTCGTTGTGATAGGTAGTAATAAAGTTATAGGTGAATGAATGGAAGGAGCGCTGCCGGGTGAAAATTGTTTTGTTTTTTTAAGAGGAAAAACCCTTCGAGGTGAAGAGGTTAAGTTAGAAACTAAAAATTGTGGATATTGGCTATAGGTCAAATTGCCACAGCAGATCATTAAAAATCTTCTCTAAAGTCCACGTTTTAATGAAACCAATTTTCTTCACTAAGAAAAAAAAATGTAAGCAGACACTTGAGCTCTGTGAACATGAGAGCAGGTGTGAGTTGTGTTTACTCTTCCCCTCCTGTGCTGCCCGGGACATATAGCAGTGACCCTGCACTCTCCATGCAGAGAGCTATGTGTCAGTACTGCCACTACAGCAGGTCAGAGGAGGAGTGTGCGGCACGGGAGGGGCTAATCTTTGCATATCTTGAGTTGCTCTCATAAAATTTTCACAACATAAACACAGCCTATCACATGTATTTTCCTCCTTTTTCCATGAGCTCAGCTGAGTGGCAGCAGCCAGGAGGATCTGGGGCCAAGGCTGCTCTGTGCTGAGCTGGTAGCGTCTCCTCCATCCCTCTGCAAACTTGGCTGCAGCTGTCCGGGCGTCCATGTGCTGAGCCTCCTCTCTGCTGCTGCTGCTGGGCACAATGATTGGCTCAGACGAAATCCATCAGTTCGGATTTATTGTGGATACTATTTCAACCAGCCAGGTAAGCTCATCACACTAATGGGATGGTGGCTTGAGTGACAGGCGTGGGCAGGGGAGGTGATTGATTATTGATAGATCAGATCCTATATACAGTATAGACAATCAGAGCTGTATAATGCTGCCTTCTCCCTGAGCAGAGAATGGGATCTTTGTAATGAAATGTGGTGACTGTCACATCATCTTATGTCCTCTTAGCATATCTACAAATCTAGGGGTAGCTGCTGAATAAGCTCGTTTGTTCATTGTGATTATGCGGACACTGGGTGATTCTTGGGTTTTTAAGGGGTTTGGTTATGGAGTAAATATTACATTGCTTTGAAGTTGTATAATAATGATTTTATTAGAATAAGGTAGTTTGCATGGACTAGAGGCATATAATGTTTCCTAGTAGTCACTGTTCTAGTGACAGACACATCACATGTGCTGCTATACATCCTGGAATACACCTCCCCAGTGCCCACCTCTGTGTGTGGAGCAAACATTTCACAAACAATACTATCACGTCTGTCTGATTAGTTTGGAAAAGCTGCCAGTCCTTGACCCCTGTTCTGGAGATCTGGGTTGTTTTCTTTTTAAGCCATTGTTATTGCATTTAGCTATTGTTATTGAGCTACTGATTAAATAAAACAAGTGATTAGCAACAATTTGTACAGATCCAGAACACACCAGGTCTAAAAACAGGAAAACTGTAAACAAGGAAGGTTACTATGAATCATGAATCTTGCTTAGGAGTGTTCACAGTGTAATTAGTACAGGACTGTGTTTCCTAAAAAAACAGCTCCATCACAGGTTTGAATAATTTCAGCTGAGACATTAAAGTTGGCCATACATCAGGTGATTTATCAATCACAACCATCCAATTCAATAATTATTATCGAATCGGATGAAAATCTGCGCCGCCAAGAGCATGCCCGATCAACGATGCAACCAATTTTGGACATGCTGCAAGATGTAGGGCCAATGTGCTCGATCTGGTGCCCAGCAGTAATGGCGTGCGTTATGGGGATGAGTGACAAACGTGATGGAACACCCCGGCGCTGTTTCCCCTAATGTAGAATGTTCTCCCCTGGTGCCCAGTACAGTATACGTTACTTGCCCGTCACTGGCTCCGTCTCTATACATGCACCCCAAGTGGTTGCCGGCGTAACGTGGGCGGGTGACGTCACACACATGGCCACATATATGTCGGCAACCACGCAGGGCAGGTGTATGAGGACAGAGCCCGGAGCCAGTGACAGATAGGTAAAGTATATTGCTCTGGGCACAGGGGGGACATTTTACATTGGGGGACAGCGCCAGGGCGGCGGATGCGGCGTCACAAAGCCGATTCCCGAGAGATTTCATGCTGCGGCCTGTAGTGTATGGGCAGGCAACAGATCCCTCTCCAATCAAATTTGATCGCAGAGAGATCTGCCTCTTGGTCATACATCTTTTGATGTATGGGCACCTTAAAGGCCCATACCTGCGGAATGACAAAATCGGCAGTAACGAATGACAAATGGCGGGTCTTTCAAATTTCAACTGATCTATACAATTGCCACAGGACAATTGCTAAAGATCCATCATCTTGGATCTTCAGCAATGCGCGAGCACCGCACCACGCCATTGTTTTCCCCGCTCCCCTGTCTGCTGGAAACCACTGAGTCGCACGTGGTCGTCATCCCTCTGCCCCCTCATAGCAGCATACGCTTTGTCAGCCAGACTCTGATGACACATATGTACAGCATTGTGGCTGCTCTGTTGCCGGGCAGGGAGATCAGTATCTAATTTCTTGGGCGACAGAACTCGCTACATATCCCCCCGCAGGTATGTAGCTAAATTGTTCTGCAACATCTTGGCTTAGAATCTAGCTTGCGTTACTGCTACCCCCAATGTTTATTAGTAATCCGGCACGCCCGATTGCTAAACAACAACAAACAAGAATTGAACGAGTGTATTGCTGTTCTGCTTACCACACCCACTGAAATCTGTATGCTTGTGCCTCAGCCCATTGTGCCTCCTCCCCTCTCCACTGAACAGTACACACTGTCAGGAACCGGCCCGCGGCACGCCTGCGTATACGGTTCCCGACTGCGGGTTTGACCAGATTGAGAGGGGAAGCAGCCTTAGTCAAGCTAAAACAAGGCTGGGACCCCTCAGAACACCTCTCACTGCCACCACTAGCGTTGCTAGACACGTTCACTCAGCTATCGAGTGCTCAATACGCAATCTGCGTTTTCGTATTTGGGTCAGCTTTGCGCTTAGGCCAAATACGGGAACGCCACGCACCCACACACACACACAGTTGCAATCTTACACTGTCGTGAAGCAAAGACCCACTAACAGTCGTTCCGAACGATACTGTTAGCCACTCTGCTGTCGCTACTCGCACTGGCGTTGTTCGTACGTTGGGTCAGCTGCGCGCTTAGGCCAACGTATGACAAACGCCCCCACACACAATGCAATTACAATTTCATACGGTAGTGTTGCTCAAGCGTACAATTAGGCATGAACTTATACACGGTTACACTTCAGTCTCTTCTAGGCTATGAGTGTTAGTTTAGTACGGCAGAAGTCAAACTTATTAAATAATAATTTAATATTCTAGAAAAACATAGAACAGTGCAAAACTTAATATATACAAAAAGATTACAAAAAACAAAGTAAAAATGTTACAAGATAAAAGTTACAAAAATAACACACAAAGCGATTTTGCTTACCAAAATAAACGGGAAATAAACGTACCAGCGTATCGATCTGGTGTTGTTGCGGGCGGTACGCACTTCTGGTCAGGAACCAGGTTAGTTCTAGCCGTGTGAGCTACCTCCAAGAACTACAAGTTGTGGCTATCCTAGCTGCGGTTTTATACTATGAGATACGCCTGGAGGCTGTAAGCCTATGTGGACGGGGGGAAGCTAGATTTAATAACATCCTCAGACATAATTTGATTTCCCAGAGATCTGACATCCACATGTGAACAGTGTCCTATACAACAAAAGGCTTTGTTAACCTCCAATCTCCCCAGGTTACAGGTGACAATTGATTAAGGCTTTCACATTGCAGCAGGATGTCCTGTGTGATCTGCTTCAAAGCAACTGTCTGATTAAGTGTTTCCTAATTACCTGTTTTCTGGCTGTCCAGAGGAACTGTATGCTAATGTCCCAGCCCCCTGCTTCCAGAGAAATTCACTGCAAATGTAGTACAGCCAGATAACCATCCCTTCAAAGCAGAATACACATGTGAGATATAGCAGACAGAAAATGACAGAGATATGTTCCTGTATTCCTTAATATCATCAGCACCTCAATATATCTCCACACCTCCGCCGTTAACTTGGTGCAAGGCAGATGATCTTCCCAGATTATCCTGCCAGCACCTACATTGTTGGTTCTGCTTGACGGGACAGTCCATCAGCATTCCCATGATTGCTCCCCTTCCGGATAGCGCTGGCGGGTGATTCTAAAGAATCATCCTGCCAAAGCCTACATTGACGGCCTGGCCGGGTGGGGTAACCCTTTAGCATCCTCAGGAGGGTTCCCCACCTGTCAGTTAGCTCCAAGCTATACGACTGGAAAGCTAGGTCAGGTTGCTGCAATGTGTCGTTGCCCTTGGCAACCTGACGTAACCAACCAGGGGAATGCGTGTCAGTGACGACCGTGAATTCGTGACCATAAAGACAGTGCTGCAGCTGGGGAAGGGTCCCCACAGTCGCTACACGCACTCTCTCTATAGTGGCAGGACCTATCTCTCGGTCCCTTTGGGGAACGATTATCTGCCGGTCTGTCTCCTCCACTTCAGACAGCTCAGAGGGAATAACTTCCCAGGACCCTCTCAGCCCGCCCCTCCCAGCTGGTGACCTGCTGGCTAGCCCCCTGAGCTCTTCCAGGCTGCTGTCAAATCGAACCGCCCCAGAGAGCTCAGTGCTGCCTGTCACACATTCCAGGAAGGCTGCAAACGGAGAGGCTCCTGGGCCCTCCGGGCCAGGTTCCGAATTGGATGTGGCTGACCCAGCAACATTCGCCACTTCGGTGGACAGTCCCTCTGCTGTAGACCCGCTAGCACTGCGGGTTACCACTGCAGCTGAGGGAGTGCCCACATTATACACATCATGAATCACATCACATTTGGTCTTAAAAACATCTGAAGGGGAAAGATCTGGCCTGGTGCCGTCTGCCCCTTCAGTGGGCAATCCATCTGCTGCAGCCCAGCGAGCCCGGCTGGTTACTCCTGCAGCCGACGGAGTGTCCACCTGACACACAGCATTATGTAGCACAACACATATGACATCAGCATTATCCATCTTACACATATTGACATTTAGAACATTACATTCCACATCAACATTATCTGCTGCATTATACCCAGTGCTACCCAGCACTTCACAAGTAGCATCACTAGTTCTTGCATCGATCGCCTCGATAGTCCATGCGTCATAAAGGACATCATCAGTTTCTGCATTCTCCGGATCAACATGTCCCACTCCAGGCCTAGGCACTGGAGAATCACTA